>NC_139655.1:30693734-30711234 GCF_951799395.1 Argentina silus | reverse complement strand
GTTTTTGGAAAGGGCCGTGTGTCTCTGGTATCTGTGCTGTGATCAGGCCCTGCCAAGCTCTAAGGGCAGAGCCCTACCTCGCAGACCGCACTGTTTATTTACATGTTGCTCACGTTTATTTGAACACTACTATTGGCCTTCAATTTGGATGGGCCACCTTTGGATACAGACATTTTGCACAATACAGTTGCTCTCTTTTTCCTTCTTGATTTTCCTTTCCCTTTTCTGCATTATTTAAACATTTCTGATTTCTAATATGCACACAATGCATTTAGATGCCACCATCAAACAAATATGAGGCACATTTTAGAGACTTCCGTAATGAAGTATTGTAGTCCAATTGACCTTAATATTTGAAGGTCATACATATTTCTGGACTTCAGAGGATGGTGCATTTTGGCACAGTGCAGCTTGACTGACAGTGCAATTCGTGCCCTATTTTCATTGTCTTTTCATTAAGCATATCTGGGTGCTTTAGTGTTATACCTTTTTCATCAATGTACTGTATAAATGTTCATGGTGTTATTAATGACAGGTGCATTTCAGTTTGTATTGACTCTATCCATAAACATAGAAGTCGTTATCTAAACGGTTGGAAAGTGGTCTGTGTTTTACTGCCTGGTCAAAGGTCAAATGTAGTGTCAGAGGTGAGGTGGCGGCTGGCTCGGAGATGTGAAGAACTCACTCCAACCTTGGAGAAGGGCTGACAGACACACCATATGCCCCGCTCCCACCTCAACTCTTCCAGGTGGCTCTTCCTGGCTCCTCCTGGCTGCTCCTGGGCTATGGTGGGGCTAGCAGAGGAAAATGCTGCTTTGGCTCTTTAATTGCCCAGACCATCTGGTCCTTTGTCATGGTTGCCTGTTCAGTCACAATGAAAGCCGTGATCTGTTCCACACTAGATGTACAAGCTCTTACAGTACTTCTCCCTCTCTCCCTCTGTCTCCTTCCTCCCTCTCTTCCTCCCTCCAGCTCTGTCTATCTTCTCTCTCTTTTTCTCTCTCTCACCCTCTCTCCTTCTCTCTCTCCCTCTTTCTCTCTCTCTCTCTCTCTCTCTCTCTCTCTCTCTCTCTCTCTCTCCTGGGAGAGGGCAATGTAGTTGGCAGTTTTAACTAGACTGATGGATGAGTCTGAAAGTGGCATGAGGGTGGGAGGAGACGGGGCGGAGAGGGAGCTCCCTGCAATCACTTATGGACATGTGGTTCCAGATAGACAGAAACCATTCGCACAAAAACCCTCGACGGTGGCATGTCAGTCAAATTACCGACTCCCATTTGAGCCGTCAATGAAGACACACACTGTTCTGCTAAAATGAGATGATGTCATTTGAGTGTTTTTTTTTTCTCTCCCAGAGTAATTTCTCTGAAAGAAAAACGTTATCTTAAAAGCCATTAAACTACACAAGCTAAGAAACTGGAGAAATGAGACATACATTAAACTGTACATTAAACTACACAAAACTAGGTGGCAATTAAAAGGAAGAAGGCGAACAACCTCAGATTTTGGGCCACAGCTGTTTTCATGTCTGTATCATGTCCTGTAAGAGAACTCAACTTGAGAGTTTTCAGGGTTAACATACTTTTTTTTGCTTAACGTATGGTGTTGTTCCCTCCCTACTTTGTCATTGTTGAGCCGCAGCCAAGAACATTCCGTTTTTGCAGTGCTGTTTAATGGTCAAATTTAGGAGGAGGGGGGAGCAAGCGAGAGAGAGAGAGAGAGAGAGAGAGAGAGAGAGAGAGAGAGAGAGAGAGAGAGAGAGAGAGAGAGAGAGAGAGAGAATAAATCTCTCAGGTTTTTTCTTCAACATTTTTTCTCTCAATCTCTCTCCTTTACCTCTGAAATGGAGCTTATGAGAGCTTTTGCAGGAAAAGGAGTGTTGTTGCAAGGGAGGCTATCTGAGTTCACCGTCTCCAGCCTCTTGTCCTCACTCTCAGTGTTAAAGGCGTAGATCATATCTCCCCTTGTGTTTCTCATTGTGCACTTGGAGCATGTGGGTCCTACAGTGTAAATCATTATGGAAGTCAAGTCAAACACCAGCCATTCACTCATGTACAGCACAGTACACCACTTCTTCCTCATGTGCTCCTTTTTACCCTGTATGGTTGGAGGGGTCGAGAGGGAGGGCTCTCCCAAACTTTGTTGACTTTATTGTGTGCACTGTGCACTGATGTCCCCCCTACTCTAAGGCTTTGTGGTGTATGGTATGAGAGTGAGGGAGAGTGGTGTTTACGTTATAGCCTGGCTTTTCAATGTCGGTTTAGTATACGTTAGCGTGACTTGACGGTTTAGGGTGGAAGTAGCATCAGTGTGACTAATTACCTCAAAGGTACTGTGAGGTAACAGTGTCAATCAGAGGTTCTCCTACCAAAGCCCCCCCCCCCCCCGCTTCTCGTACATGCTGCTCATGACAAGACAAGGCTTTTTTAAGTTGTTCTTTCCCTTCCCCAACCCATCTTATTCTTATCCTCCTTTCTGAAACAACAACAACGTCTGCAGACATCTGGCAAGGCCTCCCAGGACTGTGCTGAGGAAAGATGATGATCAAAACTTCAGACAGCTTCTTGAGAAGCTGAAAAATAGGTGTACTCTGGAGTCACCATTACTCTGTGTAGCCCTACATACATATATCAACACTGATAGTAGATAGTACAGGTCAATGGGGACACAAGAGTACAGTTACATAAGGACATGGGATAAAGGACAGTGAAATGTAAAGTGTACATAATGTATAAAGTGCAACACTTGATTCTTGGCCACCTGTGACACCTGGTTTTTGATGTGTGTCTTTATAGAAATTCATAATAATGGAAGTTTCCATCCTTAAATGGCTTTCTTGGTATTTGATAACTAAGTCTGGTTCTCTATCTGTGTTTGCAGACTCACAGCAGTCAGGAAGTCCCAGTAACAATGAGCCAGGCAAGAACCCTCCAGGTATGTACAAGTTGTCCAACCCTTGTGTCATTACTTTACTGTCCCTGTAGACTTCCCTTAGAGTTCCTATTGCATATTGCTTTGTGCACAGTCTCCCTCTTTACAGAATGATTGATTTGTTCTTTAACTGGATCTAAAGAACAAATGCGATTGGGAAATACTGGGTTAGACCATTGTATCGGCTTCTCTGGTAAACCATTATAGGGCTGATGATTGAAGTGTCAGATCTTAAAGGTGCAATATGTAACTTTTAATTTCCCTGTGACAACTTAATGTACTACATGTACAAAGCATTCAATGATGAAGCAAAACAAAAAACAAAACAGCAACATTTCCCAAGACCCACTCCCGTTTACAAATGAGTGCCTTGGAGCACTTTTGACCAGAAATAAAAGCAATAGATTGCACCTAACCAGCCTATTAGTTAGTCTGCAACGGCCGTTACAAATTCTTTGACAGCGTCGTTGCTCTCCTGGACTGACCTGTACTATGTCATCATAGGCCAGGAATGAAAATAGAGGGAGCATAATTAGTTTTCTACCTCAAGAGCAGGTTCTGTGTATAACCCTGCCAAGTAAAACACGCCATTGAGCCAATGACTCAGACCCTGGGAGGCCTGCTGCAGTGGCACAGTTCCCTCCCCTCTGACGCCCGCTGGCTTGTGTGGGGCATTATAAGAGGTGGTCGCTAGCCGCCAATCTAGCCTCATACACACCATGTTGTTGGCATGCCCAAGTGTTCTCCATATAGTACATCAATGGAGACCAATAGAGAAGCCATTTAGGTGTCTGTGACGTGCTAGGATGCTTGGCAGGCTGACAGGTCCTGATGGAGTTGTTTTTTTGCGCTTGTGCCTTCATATAATGTTCTTCAAAGGCTCCATGTTACAGACTATTGTCAATTTTGACAATCTCAATATCAAGCCGAGTTCCGCCTTCTCACTGTGGATCACTGTGCTCCATTGTTTCACCATTTATTTTCAATTGTGTCACTAATATTTGTTTTTTCTCATTATCATTATCTATTAATTTGTATCTTAAAACATGTTTGTTCTTTTAAAGTGCCTCACCGGTAATCCTTAACAGTTAACAAACTTGAAACATCACAAAATGCTACTGAAATTATGGAAATTATTCACACCCACTGGCAAAAAGGCCTTTACATCATATGTCATATAGGTTTTCATATTTCAGAAAGAATTACATATCGTCTGTTTGTGTTCTTATGTCTACAGTTTACTTGGAAGACAGCTTCGTCAAATCAGGAGTCTTCAGTGTTTCCGAGCTGGTGCGGGTGTCCAGAAGTGAGTATATCAACGCCAACGCTATACTGTTCTGTCGTTGTTGACTCAGAGAAGAAGCTGTGCTGGATCCGTGCAGAAAATCCAGTTTAGCAGGTCCACAGCATGAGAACACAGTATGAGTGTGTGTATACCCATGCCTCTGGGTGTGTGTGTGTGTGTGTGTGTGTGTGTGTGTGTGTTTGTTTGCATAGACATGCCTGTCCTTGTTAAAGATGATGACAGATGTTCTTTCAGGAATCTCTCTCCTCGGCTAGCTGAGGACAATGTCTCCCTGAGGCAGGATTGACTGTACCTTTACTGTACTACCTACAGGGTGGTATGGCCTCGGGTGCACAGAGAACTCGCTGACACAACACACATTGTATGTCTGTTCAGAGGCCATGTAGCCTCTCTGTGTGCTCTGTGTCACACCATGGACAACATGGCTTGTTGCTCAGTGCCATGTCACACACGTGTAGCCTTTTTGTTATTACACACAGTACTGTATATACCAGTGTTTCTCAACTCTGGTCGTGGGCTACCCCCATGGTTGCACACTTTTGTTCTAGCCCAGCACTAAAACACCCAATGCAAGTACTTATCACCAAGCTCTTGTTGAGTTGAATCAGAAGTGCTTGCGCTGGGCTCGAATAAAAATGTGCAACTCAGGGGGTAGTGTCTCAGTACTGTTGTGTGCATATGTAGTTGTTTACAGTACCTCATTAGTACCTGCTTAAAGTAAGGTGAGATCAAATCAAATGGAAATGTAAAGAGGCCGATGCACACACAGGAATTGTCACTCACTCAGCCTGCTCTCTTGTGGTAGATTTCTGATTGGTCGTCTGTCCGTCAATGCAGCTCCCTTTGCACTCCCTGGGCTCTTGAGAGACGCTTTGAAGTCCATCAAAGTCAGCTCCGGAATTCAAGGCTGCATTGCAATCCCAGCTCTCAGTGAGGATATTCATTAGCGGTGAAAAGGGAAAAATAGGACCCAAGACTGGGTTCAATGCTTATAAAAGGTTTCTTTCTATTAACCTGAATGAAACGCGTGAGTGACTGGTATACAATTGCAGTATTTCTATATTTGTATTTAACTCTAAAGTTTTAAAATTACAGTTATAGAGCAGTAACATGTAATTATTGCTTGCACTGTGTTTAGATTTGGGAAGTCAAGAGGTCAGGTCATAGATGGCGTGGAATAGCTTGACAGGCAGTTCAACCAAGTGACATCGCACATATTACACAATGCCAGAGAGAGAGAAAGAGAGAGAAGAGTGGGTGGAGGGGAGGGCTATGGGGGGGGGGGGTGGGTGGGTGTCGTTGGCAGAGCATTAAAACATGGCCCATTCTCAATGCCCTTGGGTGGGGGGGGAGAATGCTGCCACAGCCGGGGTTGGGGTTGCAGTGCCAGGGCTGCAGCAGGTTGCCAGTGCAGAGGCTGGCTGAGCTCATGCCAGTGGTGAACCTCAGACCACAACAGACTCCACCACACACTCCAGTCTCTCATCGACTCCAGACCAACCAGCCTACTCTCACTACCCCCCCTCGCAGGGTTCTGCTTTAAGAGAGGAAGCAGATTTACTGTACAGTACAAGTGCTTTTGGAGAAAGTCAGCTGTCCTGCCCTGAAACATGATCTCTCACGTCGACCGTAGGTAGGATCACAGACAGCCTTTTGCACAGTGAATCATTGAGGTGCAGATTGGACTGTTGCACTGTTGTCACGCTGTTAAGATCCCTTGGTTAATGATTAGATTGTCTAAGACTAAGTCATATCAATGACCCCCACATTACCCGTCAATCAGGGATCCGACAGCAAAAAAGGATCATAACTGCCATTTTATTTGCATGGGCCCTTATCACAAACCGAAAGCACTTTACAGGTGAGGTCAAAGAGCCTGGGTCAACAGTGAACAGTAACGTAGCCGTTAGCATACCAGTGACCAGTTCTTTCTGTCTTTTTTTTTCTTCTCTCCCACATCTGTAGCGCCCATCACCCAGGGAGCAGGGGGCAACTTCTCCATGGCGGACATGCCTAGTCAGCCGTACTACCATGACCTGAACTCCAGCGTGGGGCTCCATCGCTCCCTCTCCTCTCCTCCCGGCAGGTCAGTCTACTGCAGGGCTGTATATACCCTGTCCTCTTTCTGTTAGTCTCCAGCCATCCGCACCAGCTAATGCAGTACATCTAGAAATAATGGATCCAGCTCTTGAGAACTTTGAGGGAGGGAGTTCAAAATTGTTTTCTGTGGGGGATCTTCTACAGATTGCAATTATGTGGGAGGCAACTCGTTAGACGATGCCTCAGGAGAAAAGACCTGACCCATTCTGTTGTTGTTGACTCACAACTGCTCCTTCATGCCCTGCAGTAAAAGGCCCAAGACCATCAACCATGAGGAGAGCATGGAGACAAGTCCCACTGGCCCTGACTTCTACTCTTCCCCTAGCTCACCCGCCAGTGGCAGCCGAACCTGGCATGAACGAGAACAAGGTGAGCGGGAGTGTGCGTGCGTGCGTGCGTGGGTGCGTGGGTGCGTGCGTGCGTGCTCTTCTGTGAGAGAATGTTCATGCTTAATTGTAAGGGCTTTCACCTCAGGTCTCCAGTATGTGTGTGCTGCTGTGTACCAGTGAGGAAAGGTGTTCCCAGTGTTTCTCAGCTCCGCCGCGAACCCACATTGTTGCTAAACCTGTATGGCACCTCGTTCCTCCTCCTTCTCTATTCACTTGACATGAACTCATTCAACTTTGTTGTGACAGGTCTAGGCCAAATTATGAATGTATTTCCAAATCCTTCTGACGGTTAAGGCCACCATAATGTTTTCTACAGTATGCAAATGTTTTAAATGACCAGCCAGTCTTCCCACAGTGAGAGTGATGGTTTGTTTTTGTTACCTATGATTTATAACCTTCCACATAGCTTCTGCGTCTGTTGATTTGATTTGCATTGCTCGTTTTGTTTTCTCTTCTCCACCAGTTTGTGGTTACAATAAACAGGCTCTGTGCAAGTATCCTTTTACAGGAAATCAGGCCTTAAATCATCTCTGAACTTGTGAGAACGTTCCCCAGTTGATGGTCTGTAGTGTTGTTCAGTTGTATGGTATTTGGGGGCTTTTTTTTTCTCGCCACGTCAGTGCTTCCTGTTCTGTCTTCGGTGCTAGTGAGAGCCGCAGTGTTGCATGGAGTAGGCTGGGAGGGGTTTGACTAAAGTATAATCTGAGAAAGAGCTGCAGTGTCGGATTGAGTTTGAAGGTTAGAAGAATTATCTGTGGCAGTTGGACCAATGTTAGCTGGATTGACAGAGCAACAGTTGGCTTCTGGAGGCATTTGACTATGTCTGTTTCTGTGCAGAGACAGATCAGCTTTATGGTGTAAAGTGTTAAAGTGTTGGTTGGTTAGAGCTACAGTAGTGCTGCGCTTGTGCAGATGATGCTATTTGTATGTCAAGTTGTACTGGCTGTACTGGCTGTGAGAGGAGAGCTATATATAGAAACCTGCAGTGTTGTTAGGCTGCAAGAGAGTGAGGGGTAGGGCGGGGGTGAACGGGTGCATGTGTGTGTGTGTGTGTGTGTGTGTGTGTGTGTGTGTGTGTTGGGACATGGGCAGGTGTGGCGGCTTCTGTTTGAACCTGACTTAGATGAGTAGGTCTCGGTGGAGCTGGAGTCTGACTCAACAGGTGGCAGGCCCAGTTGGTGGGCCGTCCAGTGCCCTGCAAGCTCCAGCAGTGACAGGCAGAGAGAGAGAGAGAGAGAGAGAGAGAGAGAGAGAGAGAGGGGAGATCCTCCAGGGAGCGGGTGCATGTCTCATTACCTTGTCTCCTGGTGCAGAGCAGAGCCTGTGGCCCATTTCATTAAGGCCTTACTGTCCCGTGTTTCCAGATTGCTCTCTACCAACTCCTTCCCCCCGGGTTAAGCTTCAGAGATGTAGTAGAGGGACGCCTCTCATCTCTCCATGACAGATCAAATACTCGGGTACATAATGTTCCACTGCCGTTAAGTATAAATGAGCCTCTTTTTTTTTTTTTCTCGTCCTGCTGCTTCGTTTTTAGACCTGAGAGTTTCAGAGAAGACATGCTACAGTAAGGGAGTAGAGAAGATGGAAGGAGAGGGAAGGAGAGGGGCGGAAACACTCATAAGAGAACCATTACTGTGTAAAGAGGGAATTTAAAAAGAGGGAGGCTGATATTAAACCCATATGAGGCCATCCAAGGTGCCAAATGGTCATTTCTTGCACATGGGCTAGTCTGACAAAGATTTTACAGAGCACAAAGAATACTGTGATTCTGCCATGCATTTTGCTCCTTGAAAGTAAGCATTTTGAAATGGCTTTCAGTTTGACTGTTTCACCGTGTAGCTGCTCATACATATTTTTGGTGCTGCACTGAAATCTTCACTCGATAAGTGGCTGATAAAAAACAGCTGTTATACAGCAGAAATATGCAGCCTTCCATTGATCTTGGCACCTTCAAAAACAATCTGTTTTTTTGGGCTAAAGGGTTGCTATGATTGCCCTTGTATAGGTTGCTCAACTTCTATCAGATAAAGTACTTGTATTTAATTTAATTGATATAAATGTATATAAACTTCTGTTAGTGGCCAGTCTACCTGAATGTCCATTTGCAACAAATATTACCTCAAAGATATTCAACATGTCTTCAAAACAAAATATCCCAAAAAGGTCAAGGCAGGGGCGCTTAGTGGCGTAGCACACTAATGCGCTTACCACATAATCGCAAGGTTCCTGGTTCGATTCCGACCCTCGACCTATCTTGCATGTCATCCCTCCTCTCTCTCCCATCCTTCCTGTCAATCTCTACTGTCTCCATCCCAATAAAGCAAAACTGCCCTAAAAACATATTTAAAAAGGTCAAGGCAAAAGACAACCATAGCAACCTAGCAGTCTTCATATTTCTCTTACATGATAATTAGAGATGGATGAAGCTATCCATCCATCTTCTCACAGGTATTTCTCCTGTTGACAAAACGCTAAAACACTTAAGCCGCTTCCTTTACAACCAGGGAGTGGGAAATCCCCAGGATTCCAGACCCCATTGTCCCTCTCCTCACTGGAGATGCGTCACCTTTCCCTCTTTGGCAGGTGGATCCATCCCTATTGTGGGAAAAGAGAGGCCACTAATAATGTAGATATGCCTGAACCAGAAGGGTTATGCAGGTATTGAGGGGAAAGGAGACACAGCGTCTGAGACTTATACACACAAAGACCTTGTGTCAGTTGTGACAGGACGGGACCAGAAACACTTGAAAACACTTGATATAGTGTTATGAAGGGACCATCACCACTAAACACAGACTAAACCCCTCTCTTACACCATGCTCAGTCCTATGATCATGCCTTGCTTATGGAACATGCAAACATCATTGCGTGTGCGGGTGGCTGTTGGAACATGCTCACTGTGTACCATAACAGCAACGACAAGCCTACGCCGCCATGGCATGAAAAGGAAAAGGGCCAGTGTTGTTGAAGCTCGCATTACAATGTTTATACACTGGATTTTTTCCCCATATAGAGTCAGGCAATGTTATTGGTACTCCATGACTATGACCAGGTAAACTCACTGGTAATATACATGTGTCAGATAAGACGTGCGCACAGGCAGTCGTTTGTAAACCAGGAGAAATTGTGGCCTCTAGTTATATCCGGACAAAGGCATTAAATATGCAGTCGGGAGGATGTGCAACCCTCTATCTTTAATCTAGTTATAGCCTTAAAAACGAGGGCCTCCTGGAGTTTTTTAGGTTAAAAAAACTCCTGACTCTAAAAGGAGCCTTGCGACCCTGCTGACCAGGTCCTGTGTGTTTGCCCTTCTCCAGCAGACATGTCCTCTCCCACCATGAAGAAGCCGGAGAAGCCGCTCTTTAGCCCCACCTCCCCGCAGGACTCCTCCCCACGACTCAGCACTTTCCCGCAGCACCACCACCCAGGTCTAACAGGTGTAGGACACAGTGGTAAGCACCTTGCGAAGACATGCTCACTCAGCAATCCTCCCATCCCTCCATGTGTCCTGTCACAACTAACACGACATCGTGATTCAATGTTTAGCACCGTCTATAGACCTTGAGGGCTTCATGAAGACTTTATAAGACAGAGCTATTCTTTGTTTTAAGTGTGACCACCTCTTATTTTCCATGAATGTACTGTTCATTGTGCAATTTCTCTCTCTCTCTCTCTCTCTCTCTCTCTCTCTCTATCTCTCTCTCTCTCTCTCTCTCTCTCTCTCTCTCTGTGTGTCACCTCAGTTATATCGACGAGGAGCCCTCCCCCACACTCGCCCCTGCAGTTCTCCGCCTCGGCCATTCTGCCCCCCGCCCCGTCACCCTACTTCTCCCACCCCACCATCCGCTACCCACCCCACCTCAACCCAGCCGACTCTCTCAAGAGCTACGTGCCGCCGTACGACCCGTCCAGCCCACAGAGCAGCCAGGTGAGTAGGAGGACCGTGGTGGAGAGCTCCAGAAAACAGCTTCTTGTTGAGCCACTTGACTCACGAGCAAGCTAGTGTAATAATGTACATGATACTGTATAATAATATGTAATAATGTACATGATACTGTATGCTGATGATCTTATATAGATTGTTGCTTTTCGGGGGAAGTTGTACAGAATAGCAGAGTTGAATTGTATTGAATCACTGAAAAACCTTCTGACAGTGTCGAAATTAGAAACCTTAACATTTCAATGAATTTGACATATGTTACACTCCTTAACATTTTAATGACACTCACCATAAGCAAATAAATGATTCTCTTGGGTGTGTTTTAGCACTTACATAATTTTGATTGATATAGAACTATAAAACTGTAGAGAACGGCCGGTTTTCAGGGGTTGAAATAAAGCACCTCGTTTTTCGATCCTGTTCTAAACAAATAAATAAAATAAATTAACAGTTATGCAGTCGCCTTAGAGGTTTTCTCTCCAGCCTTATCATAATAATTGAAATGCACAGTTAAGAGCAGTAACTCAATATTCAAAAGTAATCTCAGGCTTTTTTTCTCTAAACAAATATAATTATGGCAGCGCATAACAGTATTTATTAAGAAACAACCTACAATAAATCAGACACAAGACTTTGTACGTTGTGTAGACACTGAGCCTTGTGTGTGACTGTAAGAGAGGGGGGGGGATGAGAGAGGGGGGTGTTTCTATGAGATGAGAGAGCCGTGAGATATTTATGTGAGTTTTATATCCCCACTGTTCTCACTGTAAACAAAGGGCTCATAGACGGACAGATCTCCAGGACTGAGACTATTACTCGAGAGAAAACCGCGGGGAATGATAAAGGTCGTAAATATTTGCCGTTGCCGGGGCCCGGCTCTTTTGCAGAATTACTGGCCTCCGCTGGGGTGCTAGTGATGGGGAGGGAACGGGGGGGAAGGGGGGAAGGGAGGGACAAATAACACAGCGTTTATAATCCCATGGACGGGCGCCAGAATGTTTTTATGCTTGCTTTAACGCAGATTATATTACACTCTAATTAAACATTCTATTCACATTTTAAGGAACCCTGTGGACACAATTCTTTTTCATAAAGGCCTGTTTGAGGTTTGAACTTAGGGCGCCGCGGAGTCAATGCCACAGACTGTCTCCAGCCGTCTGAAAGAGTAGCTCCCCCTAGCTCTCTTTTCTTTCTCTCTCTCTCTCCCCCCCCCCCCCCCCCCCCCCCTCTCTCTCTCTCTCTCTCAGTCTAGCACTGGTCTTGAAAGATCAGCGAAGCTACACAGAGCTAAAAGAAAACGTTTTAAATCAACGACAAACATGATTGGAACTTTTGAGAGTTACTTCCATGTAATCATCATGCCATCTTGATGAAATATTGCACAGAACAACAGAGGTAGAGTTTGTGTGACTGACTGACCCAACCCCCCCCCCCCCCCCCCCCGCCTCTCCTCTCTGTGCCCCTCAGCCCAACAGCAGTGGCCAGGTAGTGGGGAAGGTCCCAGGCCACTTCACCCCGGTCCTGGCCCCCTCCCCACACCACGGAGCCGTGCGACCCGTTTCCCTCTCCATGCCCGACACTAAGCCCATCACCACATCCACAGAAGGTACAGTACCCACCACCACCCTGGCAAACCTAATCCCCCTGACCTCAACACGGACCACCAGTACCCATCCAATTTTACATTTCTCTATGACTGATTTTTATTTGTGTAATACTTCTTACTGACATCATTTATTTTCAGACATATGTTCTTAGAATGACAACGGTTGACAAAATGTTGTGTTTGTGCGTGTTCTCCAGGCTACTCCCCGGGCACCCCTACAGCCAATCGTTTTGTAGGACTGAGCCCTAGAGACCCTGCCTTCCTCCACCAGCAACAGGTGAGACGCCAACCCCCAACACACCTTATGTTCCCTCTCCCCCCCCCCCCCACCTCCCTCCCTCTCTCCCTCCTAGCCTTTTTTTCCCTAAAGATCAGAGACCTTTCTGTCCCATATCCCAAAACTCAATCCTCTGGAACAGATACAGTACAAGACAATTGTCACAGCTAAAGACTCCTTCATCTGTAGTGTACCCCATAGTTTTCATGTGACATCAGGCAGAACATAGATGCATTATCAGTCCCTCTTAGACGCTCCTCCAGCCCTGAACATTGTTTATGAACCTGTCACTCTGGACTTCAGAAAAGAAATGGCTGAGGCATTATGCTGTCAGAGTTGGAAGAGTGATTCAGCGTGAGCATATTTGTGGCTAACCTCAGTAGTGAAAGTCAGAGCGACCTCAGGTCTCAACACCAAACTACAGTATGAAGGATGCTCTCACAAGAGCCTACAGTAGATTTTAGGTGAATAGGATAAGCAATGATATGAAAGGATTTTTTAAAACGTTTTTTATTAAGTATTGTGTTTTATACTTTGAAATATATTTATTTGAAATATACATTTTTGGTATGGGGTAAACAGTGTCTTGACAGTGCCAGACAGACTGTACGTCTATGGTGACACACATTACCAGATAGTGTACGGCCAGACAGACTGTTGTTGGCGTCGGGCGGCTGTCACCGCGGTGAGCCTGGGCTGATGCGGCAGCTGAAGTGTGTGAGGTTAGGAGCGTCGCGGTGGAGGAGGATGGGAAAGGCTGTGTTGAACGCCAGCCCATCCTTATTGAAAGGCCTGGTCTGAGGCCAGGGCTTCTCCAAACCACCGCTAATTGAATGCATCTGCACGCGGCTACATAATAATCAGTGGTTTTTCTTCTGCCCCATAATGACAAAGCCTGCCTCTATTCCTCTCTCCAGTTTGGCTAAGGTAGAGCAGGCGGAAAATGTGGAGTTTGTTACGGATGCAATGCTTTCCCTTGGACGGGGGAGGATTCATCTGGGCAGTGTTACAGAGTTTGTATTACACATTTTCGAGTAGCCCTGCTAGTTCTGTCAGTTGAACACAAAGACACCAAACAGCAGCTACAATATCCTAATAAAATCCTATGACTCACTAGATTTGAGTAGGGCCCAAAATCCTCCCCCTGGCTGTCGGCCTTTATCTGTTGACATGTGCCCCAATCACAGAACAACTGAGCGCCGGCTTAACAATAACAAATAGAGATAATTAATCTTTAGCCTCTAATTACTTTTTTCTGGACAAAACATAACATCCTTAGAAGACCATGTATTGATCAGAACGAATGAACTAGTACTGTAGGTTCTTCTCACAAGCTCTGTTGTTAATCAAAACTATAGTACTTCTTGAGCGCGAATCTCATATTCGTCGTTTAGATTCCGCTTCCCCCTCTCGTACCGTACACTCACTACTCATCATTGAATCACAAATTGCGATATGAAGTTTTGCAATAAACGTGATGCCAAGAAATGGGGAAAGTATATGTGGCAGTGTTGCTATTAAAGATTAGCGCGGTGACACTATTCTTTTCGGTGGTGGCAAGGCTAACCAACAATACAATACAAATACTTGCACGGATCGTTAGACTGAACAAGACCTCTTGACACAGGCATAGTTGAGTGTTCTTTACTTTTACACCGCAAGCAGAATATCACATGAATAGAAATAGACTGGTGGATACAATAAGCCATTCATCATCGTGCTTCTATTTGTCACAGTCTTTGTTTGTGTTCCGTGGTATGATTTCTGACTCTTTGAACCTGCGGTTATCGAGACAGGCCCCCGTGGAGTAAACAGTGTCATAGATACTCTGTCTTTGTCTTTATTGTAATGTTGGGGGGACATTTATTGCGCGGATTCATAAGATGTATTGACACTTCCAGTCCTATTGGAGGCCTTTGTTGGCAGGTGGGTCGACCGGGTAGTAGACACAAGGTGTATGAGTTTCACCAACGCCAAGGCGTCATATTTCAAGTGTGGTCACACTGTCGATGCTATCCCAGCATGCAGTTGTAGTCTTCTTACCCACACACATCACACATACACACACACACACACACACACGCACGCACGCACGCACGCACACACACACACACGTACGCACGCACGCACGCACACACACACACACACACACACACACACTCACACACACACACACACACACCTGCTCTACCATTCCTTGGCGAAAAAATCAGTGAAAAAGGCTCCCATTCATGTATTCCCTTGGTTAACCCCACCAGGGAATGCAACCATATCTATGGTTGGGAGCGATGGCTGATCAGATGTCATTTGGTATTATCTAAGGAAGGATGCTAATCCTCAATCTGCCCGCATCTGTTTGCTAACGTTCCTCGGCTACGTCTGACGTCCTTTACTCCTGCCACTCTGATCTGGCAGCACCAGCGGACAGATGGCGAGCCCCTGGAGGAGTGGTGGCACAGAGCGTAGGGAGAGAGGGTTGGCGCGTCTGGCACAGCCGGCGCATTCTCTCAAAGCTTTGTCAAGGCAGCGGGCTGGGCCCTGGGCAGGAGCATGGGTGGTGTGAGGTTTGGTGTCAGCAACCACACGCCTGTGATCCTGGAGAAAGATAGGCTTCTCTGTTTCTGAAGCTAAATACAATGCAGTTTACTCCACTGTTGATGCTGCACAATGCTTAGCACACAGTTGAAGTACTGTGACATGTATCACTCCCAATTTAGGCCCACAGTTGCAGGTTCAAATGTTGTTGGACGATCAGGATGAAGACTTGAAGATGTTCAGGTCACCTCAGAGTATTGAGATAAATATGTTTCTGTCCAAGTACGCGCATGACATGAAATCCCTCATACTGAAAAGCAATCTCATCTTTGTTGGCCCTTCTCTGTGTTCAGCGTCATTTAAATTCTTTAGTGCCTCTTGATGTCAATATTTTTCTTACAATGGATAATTGATTCGATACTGTAGGCACCGTCACATATTTAGATATAAACATGATACAGGAACTGCAGGAAATCAATTATTCAACTCAAGATTTACCGCAGTGGAAAACCACTCGGTCTTGTGTGCAGGTGCCCTGAGAAAAGGGGCTAATGCTTTTGACCGCCATAAATGGATCTGAATATTCAGTGTGTGAGTATATCTGATTAAAAACCTCTTAAGAGCTCCTTCTCCTCGTACTGCCTGTGCAGCCGGAAGACTGCTCACGGTGCAGTTTTTCATGATGCATTACCAAATGGACGTGTTGACTAAGGGGCAAGGTTAGCTTGGTATTGGCAGAGATACAGAAGCTCTGCGTAGGATGGTGGACACGTGTGTGTGCGCGCGCATAATGTACTTGAGTGTGCTTGATTTATGTGTGGCTTTGTGTTTAAGCTTACTTAATGTGTGTGTGTGTGTGTGTGTGTGTGTGTGTGTGTGTGTGTGTGTGTGTGTGTGTGTGTGTGAAGTTGTCAGACAGCTGTCAGAATACTTAGGCACTACTCTCCCATCCATATTATTGCACAAAGACACATCCCAGAGTAGGTGTATCGATTTCATCATCTTGGGGTTAAACTCACAGACAAGGGGTATATCCTATTGGGATACCTGTAGTTTGCCTGCTTTGACTAGAAACGTCGTGTCTATTGCCGTGACAGGCATGGATACTTCAGAGAGCTTGTCTCTAGATTAACCATGCACCGCGCATTACTACTGTACGCACAGGAGGTGCTAATGACACGATGCATGTAAGCGGTGGAATGCATGGGGACATCGGCTAACTACAGGGGCTAGCCCCCTCATAGATGAATGACTGCCTTTTGACATGACTCACATTTTGTAAACTAACCTCTTTCTTTTGCTTCCAGGTCAGTTAAATGAGTATAGTACTAATTGTCAATGCATGCTTTGTGTTTCTATATTTGTTCTCCTTTACATAGATTTCTTACTAAAGAAAGATGATCTAGTCAAGTGTAACTGAATGATGATGACTGACATGCAATTATTTTTTTTTAGATATTCTTTTTTCATATTTTGATGAAAATGTAGCAGTAATGGTTAGGGACTGTGTTTGAGGCTGCTGTAGGCTTTGTTGCATGCATTGCTTTGTGTAGTGAAATCAAAGTGGAAGTTGTGCTGGCCCGTGTCTGACTGCTAGGTTTCAATTGACAGCTGAGGATATGTGACTGGACCATGAATCAAAACGGCAGGCATTATGGCCCCAGTGCCACTGAGGATACTTTGGGGATTGCTTGGCAAAGGTAACGTTTTCATTACTTCAAACCATCTCTCTCACACAATTTTTTTTCTACAACCTGTCTGCTGAACACACACACATGCGCACACACACACACACACACACACACACACACACACAGAGCGATTGGAATAACCAACCTCAACAAAACTATATTTTGTTCATTTTCATATTTAGTACAATATTCCAGTAGGATAAACGCCAAAATACAAAACGATGAAAGTCAATTGTTCAAGATGAAGGTGGTTAGATCACAGAGGGCATGTCATCCATGCAATTATAGAGAACTGTCACAGATCAGGTATTATCACATGTGACCTTAAAGACACTATCATTTGCATATAACGTGATATGATTATTATTATGCATATTTGCCACACAGCTCCCATTATTTATTATGTGTGGGAATTATTATGTGTCGGCATCATCAACTCAACAAATATGGTTTACAATAGACTTTATTAATGACCACACCATAAGATATATTTTCATTTATCATTGATCATTTATATCATAGAACAGTCATCCACAAAAGGAGAAGGATTGTTTTTCCACCTAAATGTGTGTTTTGTTAGATCACAGGTAGAATTATTGTCTTGCCTGTGGGTTCCTGCACTTTGTCAGGGCCAGCTCTGCTATCGTTTAACATGCCTGTGTGTAGGGCACTGTGTGACAGGGCGCTGCCGACTTTATCGGCTGATTGGGCTTTTGGAATGAGGCCAT
>NC_139655.1:30626234-30686234 GCF_951799395.1 Argentina silus | reverse complement strand
ACACGTCTGCTACATGCAGGAAACTACCAGCATTTACCTTTAATACTGTGCCAGTCGCTGTATGCAATTCCCAAGTAGATGCCTTAAAACATTGATAAAGTGACCTGATACACACGCACTACAATCACAAACCGATGATTACTTGTGGGACTGGTCAAAATCAGCTTGAGACTAGGTCTGGCAAGTCTTTAGAAAGTATTTTTTAAGTAGTAGATATATATGCACTAAATCTGTAAACACTAGATATCACTGCCCTTTGGAGTGAGTTATGTGTTGTATTGGTAAGGAGGCTTGTATTCTATATCATGCAATGAGCTATGGACTACAGAGGGAGGGTATCTGCTACTTGTACTCTGGAGGCCAGGAATAGCTTGAAACACAGTAGAACTAAAATATAGCACTTACACAGCACATAGGCAATAGTCGTCGCCCCCCCCCTCCCAGCACGTACATTTTACGGACAAAAATCTAATCTCAGGCGTACTCCAGGGCATTACTTATTCTAATCATTACTCTCCCACGTTGTAAAAGGACAACATACCTTTCTAATGGAGACAGACACTGTCTGTGATACTCTTTTGACACCTTTTGCACTCTATTCAATCTATTCAATCATGAAATTTCACACCCGCTAAATTAGAACAAAAGGTACCATCCAGCTCTCTGTGAGAAGCCAGAAAGTATATAAAAACTCAAGTCAAGCTTCATCTCTCCTTCATCCAGATGCTCATTTTGATTCTATGAAAAAAACGAAAAGAAAAAAAAAAAACGAAGCCACCCCGTTCTATGTGCACTGTTATGCCTTTTTTCTTCTAGAGAAACACAAGTGCTTTGCAGCCTCTGGCCATGTGAGACCCCACTGAAGTGCATTGTCCCAGAGTGTGATGAAAATGTGTCAGGGTTGTTGTGTAGGAGACTGTATGCTGTATAAAGGAGAATACCATGGTGGCGAAGATAGCAGTAGTTCTTGGGGTTAAAATCTGCTTTGGCAGCTCTGAGTAATGTGTGTGTGAGTGTGTATGTGCATGCGAGCGTGCGTGCGTGCGTGCTTCTGTGCTAGCTTGCCTGTGTCTGTGTGTGTGCGTGCGTGTGTGCCTGTATGCCTGCATGCCTGCTTGCATGCGTCTGTGTGTGTGTGTGTGTGTGTGTGTGTGTGTGTGTGTGTGTGTGTGTGTGTGTGCGCGCGCGTAAGAGAATGTATGGGAGAGAGAGAATGACTCTGACACTACACAATGAGAGAAGATGAGGGTCTTTCTGAAAAGCCTGCCTTTTAGACAGGAGTTTGTACACTGTAAACTTTTTAAAGATTTTTTTTCTTTGACACCCTTGTTTGTAAATCTTTCAAACTTGCTGAGGAATATAAGTCAATTCCATTTTAAGAAGAAAAATGCGAGAAATTTTGTTGTGGAGACTGGACTTGAGTTACAACTCTCCAGATTTCCCCAATTCATAGAATCAAGTATGTGATAAATTTTCCATATTCCTATATGTAAAATTAAGGGGGAAGTATCCTATACAGAACCGTAAATGTTTAAAAATTATGAAGGTTTTTTTTATTAGTGTGTTTATGTTTAGCGCTTATAAACTTCCATTTTGGAAACATTTCATGAATATTTTAATTGTTGTTTTTGTTAGTGTGGCCATAGAGAGTGTGATGTGATTTTGTAGTTTTCAAATGAGAAAGAATTGATGTTTGAGAGAGGTTTGATTGTGTTCTAGTGGAAGGTAGGGGATATCCATGTCACTTTACAGTTAAGGCCCCTGATTTGAGCCTGTCATCAGTGAATACCAGGGTAATGTCTTCAGTGACATCACAGATTGTTCTACTGTGGAAAAATTAAATGTGTTTTTTGATCGTACTAAAGTCCTCCCCATGGAGCCCAGCTTATAAAAAGGCATAATTACAGGTTGACGCAACAATGTTAGAAGTTTCACGCTACTGTTTTGCGCTACTATTTTGACAATGTTTTGATGAATCTGACATGGATCAGACATGATAACATCCAGACAACAGTGTAGCTCTTGTATCTGGGGGGTCAGGGGTCATCCAGCTCTGCAAGGCTGGCCTGCAGGCATCACTGTTTTTGCACTTTCCACAGTTTTGTTAGTTTTGTCTTTCAGACAAAGGCTCAATTGACTCAAACCTGCATTACAGTATTTCATGGGGTACCATATAAACATACCCTTTCAGCTCATAATCAAATTATATCGAAGAATGGATTTTGGTACTTTGGAATCACCAGGTAGATGCTTCCAGTTTTCAGAACAAGAGTCCAGTGTGTGCAGGTAGTGGTGGTGTTAAGCAATGTACTGCATAGACATTGCTGATGCAGGCTGGATTGAGTCTGGCTCTTCAAGCACTCATAGACGTTCTAAAAAAGCCCTTTTAGCCTCCAAACCTTTGAATCAACGAACCACCATGTCATGGTGGACCTTTCATAGAGAGAACAGGGGTATTGTCAGGTTCCACCATGTTTTGCGTTGCATACTTCTTACGAGTTCATCTTTGTTTTCAAAGGGCTAGTTTAATTTGAACATCTACAGAAAGTATGTTATCGGGTGAAGCGGTTTTCTCAGAGTTACATACAGTATATTGACAAGACAGACCTGGTAGAGATGAGTATTATTCAGTAATGATTGTTGTGTCCATCGAGAACCATACAATTGTTCCTTATGCAAGGAGGACCCGTGACACTCATGCAATAACTGTGTAGTTCTTTTGACTGAATGTTTAGTGCTCTGTAGGGACTAAGAGGACAGATGGATGGACACGCTGAAAAGCGCCTTCAGGAGGTGTGTTTTTACCCGAGCAATACACGTGTTCCATGTATTGATTAACATCAGGTTGTTGTAAACAGGAACATAAAAACCAGCATATTATGTATTATTATTATTCATGAAAATGAGACAAATAAAAGATATTAATGCAGTGCCTACTCAAGCTCACAGTCTCAGTGGAGTGTCCATTGTAAATAATGTGATCATCTTTTGTTTCTGACACTTCAACAACAAAACAGAATGTGAGAGGCACTTCCTCCCGAACCTCGTCTTTGTGTTTATTGTTGTTTTGTTTGATTTGTTTGATTTGAGATTCGAGTGTTTTTTGCTTCATTCATTTGAACCTCTTTGTCATCTGAGTGCGCCCATCTCATGCTTTGCTCATCGAGAGAGAAATGTGTCTTTTGGGCAGTGTGTTTCTTTGGATTGTCAATGCTACATTTAGTACAACCTTAGTAAACGAAACAATGTCATTTTTAAAAGAATGCTCGCCAACTTCTCAGCAGGGTTGATTTCTTTTGGGTCTTGTGGCACTTTTACTCCCTCTGCGCACACATTACTATGGCAAAACACTGCAAGGTGAATTTAAAAAAACAACAACAACAACACCAACAAAACAATATGTAAACAGTTTCCAGTAGTGATTGTAGTAACACTGCAGGCGTGTGCAAAGGTCTACAGTATGTATGTATCTGAATGTATGTTTTAGAGGACATTTGAAACCTTTGTTTATATCTTTTTATTTACAGTCTAGGAACCACAGGTATCCATTGAGAACTGTATAGCGAAGGCCTTGTTATCCCTTCTTTTTATTGATTTAGAAACGTAAGCAGTAGGCGATGCCTTCGAGCTGGTTACATTTGGTGCAGGGGCTAAAATTGCCACAAGATTAAAATCAGTGTAAATAAAGGCTCAACTTTTTTGTGATTGTTACTGTTATATCCAGCCTATACTGCTAGCAGCTGTTTTTACTGCAGTCAATTACTGGAAGTGGATATATTTCCTATGCAAAACTGTTTAAACAATAAAATGAGCTATGCTACAAAAAAATGACTGTTGTACTTCGTGTCTTCTTTGTGGCCACAACACTTCTCAAACAACACGCTTCCTCTGTGTCAATGTTTCATGAGTCAGTGATCTCATCGTCATAAATCATTAACCACCTGGTATTAAGAAATCGATCACAATGAATGATCACAATGAATCAATCACAATGATTGAGAAAGCATACCTAGATGACCCTCTGACATCCTCATCTCTGCATGTGTGATATGATTGTGGACTGGACAAATTACTTTGATGAATGATTACAAGATGAGAGGAGGGCACTGAGAGTTTAGAAAAGGATGAAACATGTATGCTTTGGAGTCAGACTAATAGTAGTAGCTTTGGGCTTATATTCCTACATAAGTCTCAACACCCAGTTTAAACTGAATTGAGGCCGTTGTTGAAGTGAGTTGCTATTCACTGCAAAATCCACGTTTTGTCAGACATTTTTCGAACTTCAAAAGTCCACGTCCCATACCAACTGTCGAGTAGATCCCAGACAAATGGGAAAGATACCACTTTAATCATATTGAGACTTGACTGCAGAGGGTCAAATGAGGTAACTTCCCATATGGGTCACTGTCACAGCCAGTATTGACCTGGTAAGCCTCACACAGGCCTAGAAGGATTCAGGATGTTGCATAAGGCAAAAAGCAGGCTAATGCTCCAATTAACTCCTATTATAGCCCATGTGACAAGCTCAAAGCACGACTGGACATCCAGCCATCACCAAACCCCTAGTGCTGTGTCCACAAGATTAGCCACCACAAACAAAAAATGGTTTCTGGTCCCTGCACGCTGTGGTTGGATGCTGCGTAGACACACATGCCATTGTTATAATCAAGGTGAAACACACACCTGGCCTTGGGCACAACGCAGAGTTCATTTGGCTATAAAAGAAGACCAACGTTGGACTGAACTGATATAAAATTACCCAATGTATAATGGTAATCATTATGCCATTTATCAAAATTGGCCAGTTAAGTCAACATCTGGCTTCAATAAAGGGCTGCAGTCCGTAAGGTTTTGGCTGGTCTTGTATCCTACATATTTTCCATTCTTTTTTATCAAGGCCTGCTGTCAGTGATTTGATGAAGCAAGTAGACGGCCGTTTGGTCCTATTAGGTTTCGCAGGACAAAGCAAAGGGGATTTGTTGATTGCCTTTGTTTTTGCCTTTTCCTGACTCTCCTCCCGGCATTCCTCCTGTGGAGGTTATGCCCTGTGGTTCGCCTTGTGAAACATGAGGCGCTGCCCTTGGTAACCAACGGCATGGTGGAGAGAAGAAGGGGGGAACAGGGTTCTGTCAACCGGGCAGGAACAGCGCGTACTCTCAGTAGACCTAACTCTCACACAAACCTGTGAGTCCTGGGGCTGGACCGGGACCTTGGATTCAGGCCCACTTCCATTCAGGGAAGCCCGTCACTCAACCTCAGGTCAAGTATGGAGGGTGTGCAGCAACGTCAAAGGAAAACGTTGAAGTCATGTCTTTCGTCTGTCATCTTTTACACAGATAAGGTGATCTTCTACTACAGCACAAATTCAAACTGCTGATAGTTTTGATAAAACCAAAAAATAGTGCATTGCATTATTTTGGGGTCGTTGAAGAACTGGTATCAATGTGGAAGAGTTTGAGAATTGGTCATTCTAAGGTGAAAGCGCTCACTCCACATACAGTACAGAACACGTCAAAGTAATAGGCCTTGAATAGATGCAGGTCAGTCCTGGATAAGCTGGTCTACAACCCAATGCTTTTTTTTTTGGGGGGGGGGGGGGGAATAAAAGAGGACTTTCAATGAACAGTCTGAGATTCTCAGCACAGTTAATTCCCTTCATACACTTCATGATCAACAGCTGTTATTAGTGTTTCTTTATGTTTGGACATCCTCGACTGAAACCCTGAGGGCAGTCTCTCCAAACATGTATCGACCCTATTTGATTAAGTGACGTTCTTTCAACCGTGGGACCTACTCACATATTATGCCTTTTGGGATGTTGGAAAAGAGACAGGTGTTCAGCCTATGTGTATGTGAGAGGGTGCATCCACACAAGGACAAAACACCATGTTCTTGTCTCTGCAGAGGGAGGTGTGGGGTGGTGGGTGTGCTTGTATGCGCGCGCGTTTGTGTGTGTGTGTGTGTGTGTGTCTGTGTGTGTGTGTGTCTGTGTGTGTGTGTGTGTGTGTGTGTGTGTGTGTGTGTGTGTCTGTGTTTGTGTGTGTGTGTGTGTGTGTGTGTGTGTGTGTGTCTGTGTCTGTGTGTGTGTATGTGTCTGTGTGTGTGTGTGTGTGTGTGTGTGTGTGTGTGTGTGTGTGTGTGTGTGTGTGTGTGTGTGTGTGTGTGTCTTGGAGTGTGTGACGGGAGGTTGATGGAAGGGGGGTTGCATTTATGAAAAAGTCCTCCTCTCCTCCCCTGTTCAACATGCTGGATTAGCTCCACCAGTTTCCCATGGAGCCTCTTTCCCAGCCCCCTGCCCATTTGCATAAGGCGCAGACAGGGGAGATGTGACAAACAAACCTGGCACAGAGCACCGGCTGGCTTTTTCATTAACTCTCACTCCTCTCTCCAGGACAGTCACAAGAAACACACAAACACACACACGCACGCACACACGCACACACACACACAGGCCTTTTTCACACAATGTTCCTCTGTGACACGACACATTGATACAGCAGGGGGCGCTTTGATTCAGTGGTTACGCTACAGTATATACGTGGACCTGGGTTATAGTACTGTACAACGTATGTAAAAATGAAAGATAGGGCCAGACCAACAAAAGAGGCCTGTATTCTTCATATGATCACAGTGATTTGCAAGTTAAGGAATGCAAAGTGGTGAGGTGAGGTGTTCACTGCTTTGCCACTGTTGCAACCCCTCCCCCCCCCCCCACCACCACCACCCTCCCCTCCCCCTGTTCCTTCACATTCATGGTGGTAATGTTCACCTTAAAACATCTTTACTGTACTCTACATCACATAGCTCTGCAATGCTGTGGTACGGCCAAGTTCCTATCAAGGCCCTGATTTATGGTCCTTGATGCATTCCTTGGTCCCAGTGGGGACCGTTTAGCTGAAATATGAGAGAGGAGCTGAGCAGAGAACACACTCTGAGCCCAAACAACTTGTTTCACTTCACCTCTCCCCCTTGCACTTTGAAGCTATATTCTGCTCAAACTTGACCCCATGATTGCACACAGCCCCCATACAAACATATTACAGTGAGAAAGGATGCTTCATAAACCAATCATGTAAGAAATTGTAGTAGTTGAATGTATCTGGATGAGAAACGAAGAGGATTTTGCTGGTTTATCAAACAATCATCTTCAGTAGAGGAAATATTTCAGCTATGCACAGTCTGTCCACCTTATCATTGTAGCTTGTCAAGATGATAACAAAAAAAGAAGAACTGTTACCCAGCTGTCATGAAAGCCTTTCAAACGACCACAAAACCCCCTTTTGTTACTCATGACATGCTGCTTTCACCCTCCCAAATTACATTGGGATTAAATATGTTAACCAAGACCCCTTCCCTCTCCCTTTCCCTCTCCACTCACGTCCAGTCAAATTGCATGCAGGTGTAGGCAGGAGGAGAAAGGAGAACCCAATGCCTTCTTGTTATGCTGGAGCACCAACATGGATGACAGATATTAACTTTGTACTGTAGCTGAATATTAGTGTAATGTGTTGATGGTGACATACAGAACTGTATCTCACAGAGTGTTTATCAATTACTTACTTGACTTCTACAGTGGATGACCAAATAATGCTCACCATAATTAAGAAAAAAACCAAAACAACTGTCCCACAGATCAGGAACACTCTCCAGGAGGCAGGCATGAATGTGTCAGAGATTACCATCTGCAGAATACGTCATCAGCTGAACTACAGTGGCTTTGCTGCAAGGTGCAAACCACTAGTTGTCCTCAAAAAGGATGGTCAGGTTACAGTTTGCAAAAAAAAAGTTAAAAAAAAGTCTAAAAAGCCTGCAGATGTACCAGAGTGAGTGCAAGGGGAAAGTTTGGAGAAAAAAGGATCTGCCCAAGATTTACACCATTCTGTACCACCTCATCTGTGAAACATGTGGAGGGGGTGGTATGGTTTGGGCATGTCTAGTGCCACAAGAACTGACTAACCTGTCTTAATTGATGAATTAAGAATGTATTCTGAAGTGTACAGAAACATATTGTCGGCTCGAGTACAAGCAAATGCCGACAAATTCATTGGATGGTGCTTCATCATATAGTAAGACAATGACCTCAAATATACTGCCATGGCTACTAGGGAGTTTTTCAGGGCCAAAAAGCAGGAAAGTTCTTGACTGGACAGATTAGATTTAAATCCAATTGAACATGCATATCATTTCACGATGATAAGATTTTAGACAAAAAGACCTCAAAACAAACAACAACTGAAGATGGCTGCAGTACAGGCCTGGCAGAGCATCACCAGAGAATATGCCCAGCATCTGGTGGGGTCAATGGGTTGCAGACTTCAGGCAGTTATTGCATGAAAAGGATTGTCGACCAAATACTAAACATGAGTACTTTATTTGCACATTATATGATTTTTTCCAATACTTTTGGAGCCCTAAAATAGAGTATGCTTAAAAACTATTGTACTTTCTAAATGGTGAACCCAATCTGAAAACAAAATCCAAACTGTTATAGTATAGAGCTAAAAGAAGACCAAATGCTTCATCTTTCCAATACTTATGGCGGGCACTATATTTTATTGAATAGAAATTACAATTCAACATATTATGATAATGATTTACATTTTATTAACTCATATCAGAGAACTTTGTAATAAATATGATATTTTCCCACAGAAGTTAAATCTCCTACCAAATACAACAGTCTGATTATATGCTTTATTAAGTGCCAAAGTGCTTTTCCTGAATAAAAACATCTGTAACCACAAAGTGTGTCACTGTGTCAGGACGAGAGTGCCTGTGGTTTGTGTCTCTCTGCCCAGGGGGTCCCTGTGGTCCTAAATACAGTACAGTTCTACATCTCCCTTTTTCTCTCTGTAGAGTATGTAATCCCTTTAAAAACTCTTTATCAAGGTATTCCATTTCATTGCAGTGTGAGTGTGTGTGTGTGTTTGTGTGTGTGTGTGTGTGTGTGTGTGTGTGTGGGTGGGTGTGTGGGTGTCTTCAGGGGCTGGGTAGAAAGAAAACACGTATAAGCTACATATTAGTGCCTAATATGTGTTCACTGTAATAAAGTGTTAACAAAAATGTATATATAAAAAATAAATTACCCTTGAAGCAGACAGTGAATACGACCTTCAGTTTTATGAGCCTGGAAGAGTGAGCTAGATAACAGTGACTTTTAATTCCTTCAGCTGTTTTTGGAATGAGACCGAACATGCATTAGGTGCTTCTCTCCTCTCATCCCTCCACTCGCAGACTGTATGGCGTGAAGATCTGGGCACGGATAGTGTCAGAGGACAAATATTAATATTTGTTAATATTGAGATAACATGAGATTTCTACAACGGGAGGGGGAAGACTGGAGAGAGAGAAATGAGAAGGAGAAGGACATCCCAAACTCTTCTGACCTTTGACCTCTCAGAGAGCTTCATCTGCAAGACGACACAGAACACCAGCTCAGTCAGAGCATAATGAATGTGTGAGTGCATGTGTGTCTACTTGTGTAGGTGTAAATTAATCTTGCAGTTTGCAAAATTATTTGTAACTGTATCTGTATTTTGACTACCCAGCTACGTACTGTGGCTTGTCATGCAAGTAGCATTAGCTAGGCTATCAATATTAGTAGCCCTTTATATCAAGGTATCCTTTTTAAAGTTTGGAAAGTATTTATAATTAGTAATTATAGAAAGGTATCTATTAATTTATGGATATTCTTTAAATCAGTAATGTACAATTATAACCACAGAGTGTGTGATAACTGATTCACAATGCGTTACCTTGGCCACAGCTGTGGGTCATCTCCAAATATTTGGTGGTGCCAACACAGGGGTCCCCAAAGACAGAGTTGTTTACCCTGACATAACACTGGCTTTTCCCATTACACCTGATTACATGATATAGTACAATGTTAAACATGTTTCTCTTGTACAGTATGTGCACTTGGATGTGTTTGGAACAGGTGAATACATATCATAAGACTTCCTAAGCTATTATAGACATTCTTATAGAGACTATTATAGACATTGTCATAGAGACTATTATAGACATTGTCATAGAGACTATTATAGACATTGTCATAGACTATTATAGACATTCTTATAGAGGCTATTGTAGACATTGTCATAGAGACTATTATAGACATTGTCATAGAGACTATTATAGACATTGTCATAGACTATTATAGACATTCTTATAGAGACTATTATAGACATTGTCATAGAGACTATTATAGACATTGTCATAGAGACTATTATAGACATTGTCATAGACTATTATAGACATTCTTATAGAGACTATTATAGACATTGTCATAGAGACTATTATAGACATTGTCATAGAGACTATTATAGACATTCTTATAGAGACAAATATAGACATTGTCATAGACTATTATAGACATTGTCATAGAGACTATTATAGACATTGTCATAGACTATTATAGACATTGTCATAGACTATTATAGACATTGTCATAGAGACTATTATAGACATTGTCATAGAGACTATTAGACATTCTCATAGAAAGGTTGGTATCAGTATTGGAGGGATGTCTTCTTTCATACCTTTTTGCCACTACATTTTTAGCGTTGGGAAGGAAGCAGCTTATGTTGTTCAGCTGATCCGCAAGGCGCTCAAAAGAGCACAGATTGCAGGCACGGCGTCCATAGTTTGCATTTTGTACTGTAATAATGCCCCGTTCTGAGGGAGAGAGGATGATTGATTGGTTGAGAGAAGGATATTGTAAATAAATTGTATATATAATTTAATATATATACTGTACATACTTAATCCTTTTTATTTAGACTTGGGTTGGATGTGGACCCCCTCCAGCTCACCAGTTGAGTTAATGGGATCCATATCATCACCATTATCATGACTGTAAACACTTAAACACTAGACCACAGTGTTGACCATCTTACCACATTCCAGCTTGGAGATCACAGGCGATGCTACGTCCTGTTGAAACTGTATAGGACATATTTGACAACACTACACTTTAACAACATAGATTATGCACACATTACCCTCCTTTATTGTAAAAGGCAGACAGACTTACAAAGAATCAGATCTAGTACTAATCACCTTTTTACTCATTACATGCAGTCTCTCCATCTCGTGCGCACACACACACACACACACACACACACACACACACACACACACACACACACACACACACACACACACACAGACACACACACACACACAGACACACACAAACTAAATTAAGGGGAGGCAGGTGTAGGTACTGACCAGATATTTGGAGATTCCTTCACAGGGATCAGAGAAATGGAATACTTTTGTGTTGACCTCACACACTGGCATCCCGTTACACCTATGGGTGAGCAGTATTGTGTTGAACAAATACAGTGAACAGGTGATGGTTGCACTCATTGTGATGCTACTGTTATAATGATGATCTTATCTGGCCATGGTTGATTCTTATTCTAGAGGACACATTGGTTTGTGGATACAGGGGTTGTATGTGTGTGTGTGTGTGTGTGTGTGTGTGTGTGTGTGTGTGTGTTTGTGTGTATGTCTGCGTGTGTGTGTACATGAGTGCGTGTCCATGTGTGTGTGCGTGTGTGTGCACGTGTGTGTGTGTGTGTGTGTGTGTGTGTGTGTGTGTGTGTGTGTGTGTGTGTGTGTGTGTGTGTGTGTGTTGGGTAACAGTGTTAAAGTGACCATGTTAGAAGTACCTTGAGAGGACGTCCCTAGTGCTTATCTGGGAACAGCCTGTGTTGATCAACTCATCTAGAGGTACCCTAAGTAGGATCTGAACATTATTAGCAACTAAAAGTGCAGTTGAGGAGGGGTTGAGGGGAACATAAGAAACATTGTGTTACATCCACCCCGTACAGATATATCTAATACTGAACATGTACTCTAACATATCCAGGTAAACACACTCTTGGCACTAACACAAACACATACACACACACACACACACACACATACACACACACACACACACACAGATATATACACACACACACACACACACACACACACACAAACAATATACAAACCACAAACACACAAACTCCCTGCTGCTTACCATGAGCTTGATACAGTACTTACATGTAGCAAACCCAGCTCTGCTACATGTACCAGCGCCAGCACTAAAAAAACACACAAAAATCACTCAGCAAAGGCAATGTTTCTTCTGTCATTCCTGAGTGATTTGTTTTATTGACGTATAAATGACGCCAGATACTGTACGTCAGATACTGTACGTCAGATACTGTACGTCAGATACGATATATGCAAAGTCTGTTCTAGTGCAGAAAAAATCACAGATACCAGTTCAAACACATGACTTTTTCCTACAGTACTCCCATACTCCCATATTCCCAAAGTCATTGCATTGCTCACATTCCTACACACAACACAGCACAGTCTCCTGAAAAAACAACACACTTGCATTTCATTTCTATTTTCATTTCTATCCGTTACATTTTTGTCCTCTGCCAGGATATATGTTTACTGTACTGTAGCTATGTATTTGTATTTGCAAATGTTCTCAGTCTCAGTCTCAGTCTCAGTCTCAGTCTCAGTCTGTCTCAGTCTCAGTCTCAGTCTGTCTCAGTCTCTGTCTCAGTCTCAGTCTGTCTCAGTCTGTCTCAGTCTCAGTCTCAGTCTCAGTCTGTCTCAGTCTCAGTCTCAGTCTCAGTCTCAGTCTCAGTCTCAGTCTCAGTCTCAGTCTCAGTCTCTGTCTCTGTCTCTGTCTGTCTCAGTCTCAGTCTGTCTCAGTCTCAGTCTCAGTCTCAGTCTCAGTCTCAGTCTCAGTCTCAGTCTCAGTCTCAGTCTCTGTCTCTGTCTCTGTCTGTCTCAGTCTGTCTCAGTCTCAGTCTCAGAGGCAACATGATGTCTGGTAGGGAGATGGGTGGTGGTGTGGAGGACGGGAGAGGCAACAGTGGTGTTATTCTAGGAGGAGTGTTTTATGTGTTCATGTGTTGCTAATCTGTTATCTCCACTACTCCCTTGGCACAGCTCACTGTTGAGTTTGGTTTGTATGTATTGCTGCCAGAAATGATCCCAATAAGAATTGGTTTTGTGATACTTGAATATTGAAGATAGTGAAGATGAAGATGGTGAATATGGTGGTGAAGATGAAGATGGTGAAGATGAAGCCTAAATGTTCTAAAACTAGATGTTTTTGTCTTGTGATGTCAACTGTTTAATCTGAACTGAGCTTTACTCTGAGCTCTGATCTCTGAGCTCTGATCTCCCTGGGGGTGTGCATGTGTGTTGTCCTGTTGTTGGAAAACAAACACTCTCCAACAAGAGGAGATTCATTACTGTCTAATTACACCTGGGAACATTCCATTCCATTGCGTACATTGCTTCACCGCTGTTTATACTGCTTATACTGTTTATACTGTTTATATTGTTTATACTGTTTATACTGTTCATACTATTTATATTTTTTAGTACTTCTATTTTATTTTATTTTATTCTATTTTAAAACTTATTGTTGCACTACTCTGTGGCACTGTCACTTTTGCATTTCACTGTATACTTGTATGCACGTACCATACAGCCTTACAATACATTAGCCATATTCAAGGCTTAATCTTCACCATACTGTACCCGTCACTTGTATGAAGAGTTAGATTGGATGTTGGGTAGCAAAACGGGGAATGCAAAACGGGGAATGCAAAACGGGGAATGCAAAACTACCACATTCATTTTCTGATAGATAAAGTGCACAAATGGAGATGGAGCAAATCTTTTACCAAGCAGAGCCATTTTGGTAACGACGATTAACAAACAAGTGTGGGTGTGTTTGAGAGAATAGACGTCCATTTTGTGTGTGTGTGTGTGTGTGTGTGTGTGTGTGTGTGTGTGTGCGTGTGTGTATGCATGTGTGTGTGTGTGTGTGTGTGTGTGTGTGTGTGTGTGCGCGCGCGTGCGAGAGTGTGTATAATGCATTTTTATGTGTGTAGACAGGTGTGTATGTACTGCATTAGGTATGGTGGCACTCTGGCACCTGCACTACATTATAAACACAGAGGCTTGGCTAATAAGCTGCAGGTGCACGTTTGGCAAATGTGAGTGGGGGAGGTCACCTACTGTTTTGTTGTTGGCATCCTGCAATAGCGGATATGTGATGCCATCCTGGGCTGGCTGGCATAAGCGAGCTGGCAATGTAACCCATAGTTTGCCCTATAGTTTTTGTTCACTCGAAAACAAAAACACTTATTTTTTTCTCTTTGCTGCATTTTGTTTCAGGAAATGGGCTCTATGGAGAAACAATTTTTCTCTGAAACCATTTGTTTTCTTTCGTTCTCTTTGGCACAGTCCCTGATTATCAGCGTTAATTATCATAATTTCTTTATTGCTCTGTTGGCAGGTATGCAAAGGAACGATGGGGAGAGAGAAAGACCACAACAGGGGAATAGAGTCGGAAACAGGTTTTCACTTGCTGACAGCGTAAAGTTAAAGTGATAGCTGATGGGGAGGAAATTTACTTCATAAAAGTCTAATTGTGTGATGAACAGTCCCATGTATAGCTTGTGTCACTCTAATATTACTCTTCCATTGAAGATCAGTTAGTGGTGTAATTAGCCAGGAGCTACTGTGTTGATATTCACCTCAACACGCTGAATTGGGCGGAAAGCATTTCCATAACTTTTGCATTACATTCAATGAGGAACTCTATTGTTCTACAATGGACTAAAAATTAAACTCATTACTGTTCAATTGCCACTGTATGCCAGTTTCCATACCGAGGTAGTGGAACTCTGTCCCTAAACTCCCAATTGGTGTGAATAAAATATTTCATCGCAGCTATGCTTTTTATGTGAAACTATCTCCTTTTTTATCCAGATCTAACAATTTTTTTAAAATTATTATTACATTGGTTGAAGATATTAATACTCACATCAAATATTTAAAAAATGTAAAAAAAAGAAAAAAGAATTCCCTATACTAAAACACTTATTAGGCACTTATTTGCATCTTATAAGTCTTTAATAAGTGCTAATTGGGCAGTAGGTATTACTAGCCATTTATTGGGTCTTTCTTCAGTTTTTTTTATTTCCATGTTATTAGTCATGTAGTAGCTGGCCAGTTAGATGTGATCCCAGCACACCATCCAATCACCATCCAATCACCATCCAATCACTGGCTCACAACCAGGGATTGAACCAGCGACCTTGTGGTTACTGGCTCGCCTCCCTAACGTCATGGCCAATGTTGCCCCCAATAAAATGGTTGTGTGTGTGTGTGTGTGTGTGTGTGTGTGTTGTGTGTGTGTGTGTGTGTGTGTGTGTGTGTGTGTGTGTGTGTGTGTGTGTGTGTGTGTGTGTGTGTGTGTGTGTGTGTGTGTGTGTGTGTGTGTGTGTGTGGGTGTCTTCAGGGGCTGGGTAGAAAGAAAACACGTATAAGCTACATATTAGTGCCTAATATGTGTTCACTTTAATAAAGTGTTAACAAAAATGTATATATAAAAAATAAATTACCCTTGAAGCAGACAGTGAATACGACCTTCAGTTTTATGAGCCTGGAAGAGTGAGCTAGATAACAGTGACTTTTAATTCCTTCAGCTGTTTTTGGAATGAGACCGAACATGGATTAGGTGCTTCTCTCCTCTCATCCCTCCACTCGCAGACTGTATGGCGTGAAGATCTGGGCACGGATAGTGTCGGAGGAAAAGAAAAAAAGAAGTCCCATATGTGTGTCTGTTTCTCTTCATTAGTTCCTAACCAAACAGAAGCCCTCTTCAGCAGATTGCTTGAAATCAATGTTGTTTTTGATGTCCAGAAATACAGCTCTCATTTGCATAAAGAGATGCTATCACAAGCTGTATGATGGATGGAAAGACATTGCTACAGATATTCTCACATTTGGAAATCGTATCATGGTAGAATGCTACCGTATAGAGGCTCTGCAGCCAACTTCATAATTGTTTGAGAGAAATGGGATGTTGTTTATAGGCCCCAAAACGCTTATGGCTGATTGCTTCCAACATTGACATGCAAGGATCTGATCCAACGTGCAAGGATCAGACACAAAGATGATCTTGATTGACACAGCTATGAGCTTACTCGTTTACTTTGTAGGGTAACAGCCCCTGTGCATGGGTGCCAAATTGAGGACTCTCTTCACCTGCCCCAAGTTAGGTCTTTGGGTGAAAGAGGTTGACAGAGTGAGTTTGATTATGACATCAGATGAAACTAGTTTTCTGTGAGCAAGTCCTGGAGGGGACCCCCCAATATTGACACCTTTTCTCCTCAGTTCATGTAAATATGTTTCAAAAAAGGTAATTACAGTATGTAGGTACAGAATTTGAGTTCAATTCAAACTGATCCTCTTTCAAGGATCTTTTACTTTCCAACCATGCTATATGCAGAAAACACCCAAAGAGAATGGGATTTTGTGAACTTCTGTGCCCACTACAGATTCAATCCACCAAGTTCAATCCAATAATGCCATACACAGTCCCCCACTCCATCCACCCTTCCCTCCTCCCTCTCTCCCTCCCTCCTTCCCTCCTCTATCCAGTCTAGACAAAGTGCCCATTGTCCCGTTGCCCTCATTCTTACGGCAACCAGCAACACCCTGAGAGGAATTCCACCACTCCCCCCCTCACCTAACCTTAAGCCCAACCCTCCCTGGCCCACTCTTTGATTGAAGGGCAGGTGAGAGAACAATAATGATGACTTTATTTTGTAAAATGCTTAACTTTACACTTAAATGCTAGTGCTAGAAATTGTATAATTATTAGAAGATCCAATTATATTTTCTTTACCCACGTCTGCCCTCTGTTTATCAGAACAGGAGTCATGCGTCTAATCAATGTGGTATTGTATTCTCTACTCTAATATTATACTTAATATGACTGAACTTCTATGGAACACATTTTACATTGAGTTTATGCACACAACTCTGCAGTAAAATTACACATTTCCTATTCCAACCATAGCTCTATGAATGGAAGGAAGGACCTTGCTCATGACTTTCCATGATTGCAAAATGTGGTGTTTACCCAAACCCCACAGTGGCTCACACCACCCCACCATAATTTCTCATAGTATCAGCACAAAAGTCAAACCTCTGACACCACTACTCCCTCACACAACCACACGGGAGGAAGAGCACATCCGGTGTTACCCAACACCTCAGCAGGGGTTTGTTGACTGTGTGCCCAGTCGTGACCAATCAGATCATCTCCTCAATTAGCCTCTGAGGATCTATGACCCGGCTTTGAGGACAAGGAGGCGACATGATATACCAAGGAGCAGAGAGGCCTGGCTGCCTGTCACTCGTACCTGTTGACCCCACAATGTGTCCAGACGGAACAGGCAGCCTGTCAGATTACCTGGATTAACCAGACAGAGCCAAGGGCTCCCACAGGTACTGTACATCTCCCCTGTCCTGCCCTCACTTCCACCACCACGTATCAGCAGGGAATGGAGTACTGTAGGTGACGCCTAACCACTGATCCAGAGTCACATCTTATTCATCCCTCCCTGCTGGTCAATGTTAAAATGAAGGGTAGGGTAATATGATCCTGCATCTTTGCTTAAGGGTAAACGTGTACCTTGAGCTCTAGGAACAGCTCTGACAGAGGCTGATTGTACTGTAACTACCCCCCCCCCACACACACACACACACACTTCCACCACCACCCCCACACCACCCTCCCTGCCATCTGATGTGAGGTAACATGTGAGGGCGAGCCTCCATCTGCCGACGGTATACGGTAGCAGAAGGTGCAGCTAATGAGGCTTGATTTGCAGCAGCACCTGCCTCCAATCTGGGCCCCTCTACCCCCTTCTCCTTCAGCCCTCTTCCCCCTGAAGGTGTAATCATTGGTTAGCTTTTATGGGAGAGCCCACAGGATCTCAACCAGGGGAATTCATTAGTGGCTAGGCGAGGCCGTGGGGAAAGGAACTCTTGACCTGCTTCCACCAAAACCTCCAAACCTCCTCTGCTACTGATGAGGGGGAAGGAGATCAAAATAGGGAGAGCAAGGAAAGCTGTTGTTTGGTAGAAAACATCTTCAAGGTGAAATGTGGATGGCACTTGATTTTACCCTGCTTCCACTGGCATCAACCTGATATTTTGAGTACAATTATGTGGTAACAATGGGTACTTTCTGGAACAGTACTTCAAAGACCTCAACATAATTGGTACTACTGTACCTGATACTACTGTAAATGGTTCCTTATGGTCTTTGTTATATTAAAGCCCAAATAAATAAATAAATAAATTATAGATTATTCTTGGGTAGTTATTATGTCATATACCATTTTCACCATGTTATTTCGAAGTGGAATCCTGTGCAGTATTTCATTTTCAACCATTGGTAACTCACTGGTCTCATTGAGATAAACAAAAATAATAATAATAATATAATAAATTATAAAATAATAAAATCTGGTCCAAGATGGCAGCCGGGTCCAGTCTATGCCCATAGAGGATGGGTATATGCCGGTATGTGAAATTCAGTCTTCTTCCCCTCACTGTCACAGATGTAATTTGTCACGGTGGCTCTTCAGGCCCGTTCCTGGTGACTGGTGGCAGACAGACACATCCCTGGGAAATCTACCAACAGCCGTGTGAAGAATCTGAGGGTTGACGTCATCGCCCACGGAAGCTGTGTGCCACTCTCCATTATTTTCAAATTAGCTGGTCTTTTCAGGGAGCAGGTCTTTGTGGGGACCACATCAGAGTTCAAATAATGATTTATAAATCTGATAGACATGCAAGTAGATGCGGGATTTTCTTGGTCACACCATTAGGCATAATCCTGTTGATAATCAAGCCTTCACAAACCCTTTTTAAAGCCTACATAGAATATGTGATTTGATACACATGCTTCAGGCTCTCTGCCATGTTGGATGGAGATACACTGGGGTGACATTCATTGACTTACGCTCAGGTTTTGAAAATTGGTGAAATGGTGCTCAATCACGGATGTCATTTGGGGATGGCAGGAGATGCAAGTTCCTCTATTTGCAACGGCAATCCCAGTGAAGATAAAAAATAATGATGCCAAAATGTAAGGACACAATGGAAGGTACAGGACGATAAAACTAGTATGAAAATAAAAAATATATATTTTTATGGGATAGAGGAAGCTTTTTTTAAAAATGCTAGCTAGTTATGGAAGGCCCCCAAACCATTGATCACATGGGCGCCCAGGGCAGCATGATTCATAGCAGAGACGATCGAAACTACTTTGGCTGAAGGTACATGCTGGCCTCGGCCCATCACTGATTTGAAGAGAAAATCAAATCAGAGTGCTATTTCAGCTCTGTGACATCCTCACAGTATAAATCATGGAGCAAAGATAAGTCTGAACCCTCTGATAAAATGATGACCAAGTTCCCTGGAAAACAGTTTATGGTATGAAACTGAGGCTGCTGATCTTCCCATTGAACTATTTTGTTTACTTTTAAATTCTCTCTTCTTCTGTTGGTTCAAATGCAATGTTTGGGCCATAGGGGTTTGGGCTCAGGCAAGAGGGAGTTTGACATTGTTGTTGCCAATTTACAGATGAGCACTGCCCCCTTCTGGTCTAAAGTCGTCACTCACACACTCAAGAGGGATATTGCCACACAATGGAAATAATGCCCAATAGTCATACATTTGTACATAGTATGATCCCTTGTCACATAATGTTGTATAAATGCTACCCTGCCATTTTACACGAAAGACAAAATGCAAAATATAAATGCAAAAGTGTGAAACTATAAGATGCACCTTAGCATCAGCTAAGACCCTTAAGACCAATAGACCCTTGCAAAAGGATGATTCTCAAGGGCACAGAAGAACCTCGATACATCCAGCTCCATATACATATTCACAGTCCTACAGCCGTTCTCTCTTTCATCATAGTCAGATCAATATTATAAACAAAGGGATTAAATGAGTGAGGGAGGGAGTGATAGAGAAATAAGGAGGGTGTTTATGTCTTCTACCTGATAAAATTGCTTTTAAATAGAACGGTATTCATTAGTCAGTGGATCAAATGCCCAGGAGTGTGTATATTTGTGTGTGTGTGTGTGTGTGTGTGTGTGTGTGTGTGTGTGTGTGTGTGTGTGTGTGTGTGTGTGTGTGTGTGTAATCAACAATCCTCTTGCCCTCAATTGTCTTTGTAAATATATCATTTGATAGAATGGATTGATACTAAAGAATGGGCTGTTCTGCGTAATGCAACAATTCATTCAAATTGTATGTCATTAAATGCATTCCATTCTTAAAAATATGTCAGAACTGAGTCATGAGATAAGTGAAAAAAACAAAAACCTTTATACGATTTACTCAGAATGGAGTTTCAGCTTAACAAGGTAATTGATTTGTGACTTATTTTTTTACTATTGCACATCATTTATTATTTGACTGAACATCATCCATATGTTTTCTGTGCTTCTTTCTTCCCTGGAATGGAGCTCCATCCTGGTGCTTGATGTAGGTCAGAATTTGCGGCAGGTGGTTGGAAACTGAGGCAGATGGAACTAACGTCCCAGCTCTGAATTTTGTGAACTTCTCTTCAACGTCAAGCTGCACCGAGGGTCCTTGAATTATTACTGGGCCCCCCATTCATAATTAGCAGAAGCCTGGTGGGGACTAAAGCCTCTCTAACGATGCTTTTGTTGGTGTTGATCTATGCACATTAAATGAGAGGGACTGTATGACTGTGAGAAGCTGTCCTGCATTGAGCACTAACGTGCCTTTAGGCAAGCTCTCGAGCAACAATCATGCATGGTTTCAATGCTCCCCTCGTTAAGATGAGCGTTCACACAAAGGGGGGTGTGTGTGTGTGAGTGTCTGTATTTGCTTGTGTGTTAAGGGACAGGTTCAGGGGGGTGTCTCTGCAGAGGGTGTTTGTGTGTGTGTGTGCGTGTGTGTGTGTGTGTGTGTGTGTGTGTGTGTGTGTGTGTGTGTGTGTGTGTGTGTGTGTGTGTGTGTGTGTGTGTGTGTGTGTGTGCGTGTGTGTGTGTTTAGCTTGCAGCACTTTACAGAGATCTCAATTCCCACAGGCCTCAGGAATTTGATGCAATCATGTCATAAGAGGCAACCAATAATCCATCTCTGAAACAACAGCTTTGTGAGAGAACTGATAGCTCAAACCCATATCATACTGTATACTAAACCCATTTTATAGATTATAATGAAGAATTATTTGTAAACATCAATGTGAAATAGTCATATCTATCTCCATTATAAACCTTAGTTATTGCTGAAGTACTGTAAGTGCACCAATAATAGATTTTCAGTAGAATGCCTATATTCAACTAGGTGTTTCTGTCTTTCTGACAATAACACATAGGAAATGGTCCAAAGGTTGGTATCAGACCGTACTGGGCCATTTCCCTCTGTCTAATCATGTCCAGGTGCATGCTGGGATTGTTGCCACAGATGGCCCACGGAGCACAACGGTACAGAACAACTGTGGAAGCCACCTGAATTTGATTCCTCCGGCTGTAGCCTAGCAACGACGGGCACACGCACACATGGGCTGGCTGGTTCTAGTTCTGGTGCCAGCGGTGGGATGGGCGCCTGGTTGCAGCTCACTGGCCGATGACATTGAGCCAGCGCTGGCATGCTGCGATTAGGGTATCAGAGTCACACAGCTTTCTCAACAGGAAGTAATACAAAATGTTAAATTAAAGTGAGGAGGGGCTGACTTATTTTGGTCTTCTTACACAAAGGTGATCTCAACACCCTTAATGTCTTTATTTCATCTTCACTCACAGATCTGCTGTACATAATGTAGTGTACACACAATGCAATATGCCTTCACCTAAAGGTAGCACAAAACTGTTGTCAGCTTTGATTGAGGATCGGGCCTCTTCCCGCAAATGAGAGGGAAAGTGCAGCTTTTGGCAGATTTCCTGCAGCTGAGTTATTCATTTGGCTGTATCTTGTGTGCTAACAATGGCACTGGATTTCTTGAATGGGAATGGGACTGCAGGAGAGAGATGTTTTCTTCTGTTGCAATTTCCTGCGTCCTAATACACTGTATGTGACTGCTGATTTGTCTGACAACATTCAGAAACTGTTTAAAATCGATAGACAGATTTGCTGCACATTTTACCATTGGTTTGAAATGTGATCCATTAGCTGAAGCTGATCCATCAACTTGGATTTGACACACTCAGGTCAGTAACATACAGTAAGTCTTATCCTGCACCAACCTAGTCTCTCTCCTCCTATGTATTGGCAGCTACCACAGCTTCTGTTCGCTAAAATAACAGACGCCTTCTGCCACATGCTTCAGCCACTTTGATTTCTTCCCCATGCAGTTGTTCATCAGATCTGGCGCTGTTTGGCGCAACCTGTCTCCTGGCCGTACCTTTCATCTTGCCCCCCGGCTCACAGACGGGAGGCCGCGGCTGTCTTGAGATGTCACCCGGTGATGGGCTGTGTCCATCTGGTTTGCGTTGCGCTGGGGGCCAGATGAATGGCTGGACACCACTTGCCTTCCTTTTGATTCTCAGCAGTGGCTCTGTCCACTTTGATTCCCCATTATTAAGGAGTCATCCTCCCAGCTGAGAGCATGCCCGGAGGAGAGGAAGAGAGAGAGAGAGAGAGACATAAAGAGATGAGGGTGAAGTGGCACAGTGCAATTCTCTGTCTCTCTCTGTCTTGCTCTCCTTCTCTCTCTCGCCCTCTCTGTCTCGGCCTCTCTCTCTATCACTGATCACATAGCACATTTAGCTCAGACCAGGGGAGGCCGGAGGACCTGCTCATTGTAATGCATGGAATGGAATAAGAAATGGCACCAAACATATTTTTGATACGACTTCTCATTCCATTCCATGCATTACAACGAGCCCGTCCTCTGATGTCTGCCTCCACCAGCCTCCCCTGGCGCAGACAAATAAAAAGCTGAGAGCCCATGTAGAATAGTGTTGTAAAAGATGTTTAACCAACTTTTCACAAATAACTAGTATTGGGGATATCGCTCAGCAGCGGCTCCTTGATCTCAGTAACTTCTGTGGTTTCCTCAGGACGCATAGGGCTCCTAGCGGATATCAATCATGATGGGATTAAAGAGGGAAAGGGCAACTGGGATCGCTTAGGGAATGGGCTCCTCTGCTTGACTTCACACACAAACAGTGACGACCAGGAGAGGCACAGAGACAGCTTAGGGGGAGAGATCGCTGGAGGAAGAGAGGAAGGGGGTGGGGGGAGAGGGGGTAGGGGTGGTGGATCTAGTTTAGATTCCCAATATGTGTTCTGGGAATCAGAAGCGAGGCCAGATGGCACAAGCCTGCCAGTCTTTGGGAATCACAGCATACGGCAGTAGGACACACGGCAGAAGGTAGTGGGAAACAGAGTCGGGGTCATCTCTTGATGTTCGTCACTCCCTAGAGCTGTTTCTTCCATCTCTTTGAACAAGAGAGCATCTTTACACCACTGTATTTCTTTTCTGTTTAATGCAGCAGTTACTTCAAACGCGATGATGCTCCCTCCTCCCCCAGCCTCCTGAGTTCCTAGCATATGTTATCAGACCTGATGGAAAGAGGGTGTCAATAACATCACCAGTGAACACCATACATGGACATACTGTATGTGTTTATGTATTATCAACCTTCATCTTGTACAATGTGATTTAATACAACACGTTTGTGGAGTTGACATGTGGGACGACCTCACACTGGCAGAATGCACAGCGCACAACCATTTCCTTACACTTTATGTCTTTGCAATGTGGTGTGCTATAAATCACACTAGTATAACAGCCAATTATATCACTCAAGTCCTTAAGCCAGATGTCCACCACAACCTGGTTAGGTTGACAAAGCTGAAGGACAGATTTTATTTGACAATTTCTTGACAGTTTCTTGAAACTGAAAATAAATGGCAGATAAAATTGTGGTCAGCGGTTTATAAGTGACTACAGTTGTATTAATATCAGCACAAGTACACCTGATTCAATCTGTCAATTAAATCATCTACTCTAGGCCTTTATTAGTTGACTCAGGTGTGCTGGATAATTTTGTGGCTTAACTTGATTTACCCCTGATGGACAGCATGTGTGTAGCTTCAGCTCTCTATAGGCTATTTAGAAGGAAATCAGCTCCCTAAACAAGCTATCACGTCTCTCTACTGGTCTGGTCCCAGGAACTGATTCAATACCCCCTCCCCCCCAACTCCAACCCACATCCACTTCATATATGCTGTGGTTTCAGCAGATAGGGGGACTGGGCCCATCGTTAATGGGCAATAAAGATCTGGAAACTTCCACAGGCTCGCCAAGACTTCTGCCTTACATGGCACCATGAAAGGAGTTGTTGGCTTGGGTTCAAGCCTGTGAGAGCGAGTTCCTGTGCCTTTTGTTAGCGAGCCGCCTGTTATGGAGGGATCTAAAGATGGTATTTATGGTTGCCACTGCCTCCATGGCCGCCTCAAGCAGCATAATGAGATACAGTTGTTATCATTGTGGGCTGGATGCCATGATGAGGAGAGACCTCTCTAAACCTCCAAAAGTGTGAGAGAAGATGTGGATGATGCAACTATATGTTTACTGTATACTGTGCCTCACATTAAAAAACATGTCTCAAAATGAAACCTCCTTAGGCCAGACGGACCTACACAGGTATTCACTGCAGTTGTTGATTGACAGATACTCCCTCTGACAGTCACTGTCTTTTGGATGATACTGGATGTAAATGTCATGTGTTCTGTTTTATCAATACCACCATGTGTTCTGGTAATACACTGATTCATCTGCTGTTCAGCACTGTCCCCCTCCCATCTAACCTTAGCTAACCTTACCTGTCACTCCCCCCCAGTGGTTGTGGTACTGTCCACCACTGGATCAAAGGCTTTAAGTCTCGTCCTAAAGCTGAAAGCAAGCAAACCGGTATAGCACAAGGGTATAGCACTCTCTATACAAAATACTTATATTGAACATGGCACAGAATCTTAATGGATTTGTTCCAATGCCTTGACTGACTGAGTTGTAAAAAAGCTGCACTATATGCCCCCAGATAAGTGCAAAGAAACAGGATTTTGCTTTGAAGGACATCCAGCAATTAAATAAGGCATTTGTCAACAAACACCATTGTGGATGGAATTTATATAGAAGAAGCAAGGATGGGAGGATACGGGGGTGGGGGGAGGGATGGGCAAAATTCATCTGGCTAACGAAAGCCCCTGCCCAGCAGGTCTGAGGAAGGCTTAAACAGTAGGCAGGCCGGGTGCCAGGCCTTCTCCCTGGCTATTGTGCCTTAATTAACCTGCATAGAAGCTGACTGCTTAAATGTGCAGTGATAGATAAGGCTCCTTGGATGATTGATTTATTTACTGCACATGGTTGTGATTTCCATAACATTACCGCCCCAATTACAGGCCATGTGAAACTGCACTAGCATGAAAGCCGTGAACGCAGTCTAAATGTATGTCCATGCACACATCTCAATTAAAAAAGCTGTGGTTGAATAAAGCATTTCACACATTCCAGCATGCATCTACGTAACTAAGTATGGTGGACCCATTTTCGTGACCTGGCAATGGAGATTTGACCTTTATGTACAGGTCACCCCAGGGACTATGATAGCAGGGAATCAATGCATAAAACAGCCAAGGGAGTAAGACAGTGGTGGGGAACTCTCTCTCCACAAATACGGGAAGAGTAAAAACAGAAATAAGAATACAGGCATAAAAACATTCATCTTGGCATGCTAAAGCTGGGCCTGGCAGGTTCCCAGCAGCAGACTCCAGCTCTCTGATTGCAGCGCGACGTCTCCATCAGAGAGCACTAAGGTAAGATTAAAATGGGCACTGCTGGCACATCCAGAAGGGCAGGTTTTTCGGGGGTCCATTGTTCCATATGCGCTCCACCTGCGCCTCTCTGAGGCTCGCGCCAAGCACACGGGCAGCAGGCTCTGCCATCCCCGCTGATTGGAAGTTGCCATGGTAATGTTGGAAGCCAGGGATGAGGGAAGGGGGTGTAAAATCTCAACATGGTATTTTTTTAATTTAGGAAATTGGCAAAGGAAGTGTAGTAAATGAATCACCATTAATAATAATTCACATATGGGACAAAACATAATTACGCTGTTTTTGGCCACAGGCAAAGAGCGCACAGCTCCCTGAATGGCTGATCTCATCAAAGGCACTTAAGCTCTCCCAGTAGTCGGAGTGGAGATATGCGTCAATCTGATAACGGCATTTCATGAAAAAACCTCTGAAGCTCATAGCTGAACATAGAAAAGCAGTGATACGTAGACCCCCTGAGCCATGGTTCATCAGATCTAAATCCATCTACCAGTCTGTTGATTATCAACCAACACTGATAGATGGCAACCAGCAGAAAAACATTTTCTACCCTCCTCATGTTTATTTCACAACCAAATCAGAGTCAGTGTCCTATTAGATGCCAAATTCCCCATTTCCTGCTTCTTGTTTTTCTCCCTTATGGGAGTGGGTAATTCTAGGTGCCAATGGAAGGGGAGAGAGAGAGCGAGAGAGAGAGAGAAAGAGAGAGAGAGAGAGAAAGAGAGAGAAGAGGTGGAGGGGGGGGGAGAGGGGAGCAGGAACGCTCACCCGTAGCTTTTAATAACACTATGGCCGCCATCCAGCTCCAGGCGAGCTAGGATTGGCTGATCTCCTCACACCCAGGCACCTGGAGCAGCCAGGGGGGGCCTTGCGTGTTTCAGATGGAAGAAAAAAGCCTTCACCTGCAACCGAGTGAAGAAAATCATTAAAATCATTTCAGGCACAAAGTCCTCGGATAAAATCCCAGGCTTATTTTTTATATTTTTTGGGCAATCAAAATGCATTTTCCGAGTATTACGTTTGAAGTTCCCTTTCGATGGTTTCTTGACTTGATTCAGTGATTGGTTATGAGTGTGTGGGGGTTTATGTGAAGATCTCTAGTTGACAGACCACAATACTCATAGATCACCATGATAACTTATATATATGCCATTTAGCTGATGCTTTTATCCAAAGCAACTGACATTGCAGTGAGTGTATACATTTTTCAGTATATATGGTCCCAGCGGGAATCAAACCCACAACCTTAGCATTGTTAACACTATGCTCTACCAACTGAGCCACAGAGGACAACACTAAAGAGTGTGTGTGTGTGTGTGTGTGTGTGTGTGTGTGTGTGTGTGTGTGTGTGTGTGTGTGTGTGTGTGTGTGTGTGTGTGTGTGTGTGTGTGTGTGTGTGTGTGTGTGTGTGTGTGTGTGTGTGTGTGTGTGTGTGTGTGTGTGTGTGTGTGTGTGTGTGTGTGTGTGTGTGTGTGTGTGTGTGTGTGTGTGTGTGTGTGTGTGTGTGTGTGTGGCCAGCTCCCCCTGGCAAAAACAGCTGTGTACATGTATGATGCATTTGCATGTGTGTTGTTATGCATATGACCATTAATCTGAAATGCGGTGATGGTAGACAACATTGTGTGTGGTGGCTTATTTGTTTGTTCAGCTGTGGTCTGGTGTAAGCAGTTAATACCCACGACCAACACAGGGCTCTGTGTGAAAATCCCAGCATCTGAGACTCAAAGAGATTAAACAAACAGTAGGCTACACATTAAAAATAGGAAATTCTGTATGTTATTGGAATTTATGGTGTTTTTCAATAATTTGTACTTCATCCTAATCATCCTAATTGCCACATGGGCCACCATCTTGACTTTCATACAATTAGTTGAACATAGTCAATCCATTATAGCATGTGTGCAAGAATAATTAGCCTCTGAAAGACCTGCTAGCACTTGAGAGAAGCACACCAGAGACATATTGTAAGCACTCAGACCCTGGAGAACACCTTTCTAAAGTGTGTTTGTCGTCATAATTTGCAGTGTCGGGGCCTCTCTCTGTCTGCATTTTAAACATCTAACTCATGACCCCTCTTAGATTAGGAAAAAATAGGTCACTCACTATGTGACACACACTCTTGTGAACCTTTCACTGAAGACCGAAGTTTACTGTCGTTGTATTCTTGTAGCTAGCTACAACTTAACCTCACTGTTCTACTGAGAATTCTATGATTCTCCCAGGGCGTTAGATTGTCTCTACTGGAATCCTGCGGTTCAGCTCAATATTCTAAAGAAAATGATTGAAGAATTTGGCTCTGAGCTAGCAGGTTAACATAAGAAGGTCTGTAGCTAGCTTTCGTGCTCGCAATTCTTTGGAATTCTTTGAACCCCTGCTAGTTCAACGATAATTCCTCTGGTTATTATTATAACGGTCGGCTGTCTTAAGTGACTTGTTGTCTCCGGATGACTTTGACAAATATAATCTGACATTTGTTAGCTCCTACACCTCGCGTGGACAGAGCTAGCACAAAATAGCAAGGCTACCAATTGTTCTCAGGCAATTGGGATGCTAGCTATCTTCTGCCTTTCTTCCATCACTGTAGCCACCTCGAGCTACGGCTCGGCTGTGATTCGCATGGGTTAAACAAGGAGGACAACGACAATGAAGATAGCGATCTATCTGGCTGTGCCTCTAACACAGAGTTTTCAGACGGGCATGGAGATGATGGAGCTGATCTAGACTCCCTCCTTTCTACCCAACCTGCTATGGTGGTGTGGGAGCCGAAGGATGAGGTCTCCTCTAAGCTGGACGTGTCCGCCATGGATGTAGTTCACAGAGCCCCCGCCAGTCTCAAGATTGTCATGCCAGGCCAAGGACCGGTCTGGCCCAGACCAGTAACCTCAGCCGAGACACCCTCCACGGCCTTCCCCCTCCCCCGGCCCCTCTGGACAAGACCCTCCCGGGACCAGGAATCGGAACTGGAAGCAGTGTACAGTACCTAGCGCCAGAAGGTGCAGCGACCTGGGGGACTCTGTGGGCTCACAGACTCCTCATTACCTGACTGTGACCCAGGTTGGGCGCTAATTGGTGTACACAAGCATGCCATATTCAATAGGCAGCACTGCTTTGGCCCCGATATGTACAATAAGTCCCGGCTAGGACAGGCTTGCACCTACACCTGCATAAAATTACCTGGCGCACAGGCCAGAGGTGTTAAGAGTTCCTGCAATAAAAACAAAAAAAATTCACCTCAAGCCCAACGGGCACACCAGCAACCTGCCCCCTCTGGTTTGTCAGGTACACCGACGGTTTCTGAGATTCGCCCACTTGGGATTATCTTACGAGTACAGTACCTGCCATTTGGTCAGTCCCTGGCCCCAAGGACATCAAAGCCACACCAAAGCCACAATTGCCCCCCTTTCGGAGAAGGCATTCGGATCCTCACGTATATATCGACGATTGTCTTGTCTTGGCATCCGAGGCGTGGGCAGCAGAGCACACAGTGATATTGCTGTCACATCTGCTCGACCTAGGCTTCCAGATGAATCGTGCCAAAAGCTTACTCATTCCCTGCTAAACGGTGACCTTCTTAGGTCTTACTATGGACTCATTCAAAGATGCTCTCGCCCACCAGAGGCCAAGCACGCTCCAGTATGCCTTCCTTCCAGTGGGTCTAATCCCTCCCACACTTGACAGTGTGAAATGGCTCGTCCAAACTCCAGATAGCCCCGGGAAGCCTTGGCGGTCACAGATAGCTCAGCTACTCTACGCACCCCCTTAGCAACTCCTGTTGCTCAGGGACTTATTGTCCCAAGCACAGGGCCAATTATTCCACCCTCATTCAGAGCTGATGGATCTATGGGATTGGCCTGTGAAAGGTCCAACCTAGTCTCAGAAGGACTGCCTCCAAACGTGGTTGCCCCGATTTAGACTGCTAGAGGATCATTCACCAGAGGCCTTTACAACCTACAATGGAGGCTATTTGAGGTGTGGTATGACATCCGTGAGATTGTAGCCTTTCAAAGCCTTCTCTATGAATCTGCTCTTTCTTAGAGGACCTGCTCGACTCCTGAGACCCCTCACCTGATTAGTAACTTGAGCTGAGCTCGTGAAGAGTGGTTAGTTGGAGGAAATGGCGCACTTCCTGCGTCCCTTTATCGGAACAGGTGATGCGTCACCAGCCTGTACCAGGCATGATTGAATAGGGATCTTCAGCAAAAAAAGGAAGAAAAAAGGGGTCCTTCAGACAACCTGGGTTACATTTGTAACCTTTAGTTTTGTGCTGAAGATACTGTAAGTGTAGTATTTCAGTCTTAATCTTTAATCTCAAATGATATACAAACAATAACTGTTCAAGTGGCTGAGAAAGGTGATGACATGTACATTCTAAAAGCAAAAGATTTAAGAAAAACAAATCATGTTGTGTTATTATACACTGCACAAGAGATGAGTCTGATGAGGTCCAATTCAGGGGAACCATTTTTTTGTAATGAGCATCCCTAGTGGACATATTTGCCCTGGGATCCCGAGTGCAGCTTTAGGATACAGCAAAACTTAGCAAACGTCTGTATAGAGGTATAACTTCCTCTGTCATTCACTCACAAACTCATCTGTTTCTTCTGATGACAGCATTGCTGTGATAATTGCAAGGAGAGTTCATGCTATTTTGGGGGGGCTCCTCTCTAGCTCTGGCAATGCGGATGTGACCTATCAGACTCATTGAAAATGCAGAGCCGCCCCTCGTCGCAGGCTCGCCCCCTCGCCTCTCACCAGTCCAACAGCTTGAACACGCCTGGGCGCTGCCTCACAAAAGAGCTCAGCAGAGGAGGACTATTAATCTGTCCAAAGCCTCCAAAGGAGGGAGCTAGTGTGGGCCCCTGTGTCTGGTGCCCTGGGCCCATAGATGGAGCTCCACAGCAGGACCCACAGGGTCTCTTTTGGCCCCTGATCAAACAGACAGGGGCAGGACAAGGTCACATGACCATGTACCTGTGCCCTTTGGCAGATGCCACTGCGTCTGCCAGCCAGAGGTATGCCCCAGGGACGTGCAAAGTTGGCACATGCAGATGGTTTGCGGTGGTCGCTTCAAAAAGCTCAGCCGGGAATCCAGCTGAGACCCGGTGACCTACAACAGAGGGGTGGCTGAAAGTTAATCCAAAAGTGTCAATGTTTTATTTTTTCTATACAATCTTATCTTCTATACAAACAGTTATCTCAATTCTATTTCACCAGTTAAGTTGATTGAAAACACATTCTCTTATAAACCACTAACATTGGGAGGAGTTGCAGTGGGGAGCAAAGGGGTCAAATGACCCAGATGCAAGCTGGGGATGTTTAGGTAGAAGTGCTACTAGTATTCAAAAACAAGATTTTTGTTGAGAACTTTCTCAATCTGATAATTTCAAGGCAACATGAACATGAATGATTTGATTTCCTAAATTTTCTAATTCCTAAGATCCACGACCGTGGCTACTATGTATGACCTTTCAAAATCTTCCTGTTATTGCATTCGCTTGTGTCATTCAGTTGGGGCAAAGGCCTCTTAAACAAATAGTCCCTCCTCAACCTTAGAAAGAGCTCTCTGTGAATGTAAAGAGTTGACAGGACAGATGTATCCTGCTTTAGCTGCCTGCTCTTTTCACCCCCATGGCCTCAGCACACTAAACAGAGCTCTACTGTGTCTCAGAGGACATTTAAGCCAGCCATGTTAGTACAGTGAGTTTGATTTCCTTGCCTCCATTCTTGATTTATGTTTATTTTGCCACTTTGTTCATTTTTCTTTTATTTTGAACTTCTCTCTTGGGTCTCTCTGAAAATGGTGAGGCCATTGAAGAGAAATTATTCACTCTGTCAACAGAGAACCAAAGAACATGATGATGAAGAATAATGGATGGGCATTGGTCACACACTCCTTTCACACTAATACATTACAACACAAATACTACACCTGGTAGTCAGTGGTACCTCAGTTTAAGTCAGCAAGCATTGACTATCTACGTGCTCAATTTTGACAGAATTCTAGGCTGAAAATCAAGACAGGTCACTGTCAATCACAATCATATGTGGTCAAGACCTCAACATGGACACAGGACTGAAGTTCACTCTAGACCTCTGAAACTGGCCACTTAGAGTTTCAAGGAACAAATAAACAGCAGCCTCCTACTTAAGTCTATTCAATTGTGTGGCCGAGCTGCTCAACGGCTCTATCCAAAATCAAAGCCGTCACCCCAAACTGGAGGTGTGCTCAGAACAGCTTGTTCGCTTCCTGGTAAGGGTTCATCTATACTGTACGTGTTGTGTGGATTAGGGGATGAAAGAATGCCACTGGCTGTGAAATTGCACGATTTCTATCGGAGATGCGGGGGGAACAGCTGTGCACAATCCTCAGCCTTAATCCTGGGAGCCAGAGAAGGAATGGGGAGGGGGGGGGGTTAGGAGCCACAAATGGGGTAAATCAAATACCTGGGTCTGTTTCTGTGCAGTTGCTGATTCCTTTTCATTAGTGGTAGCTTGATTGGTGAGTGTCTGCACTGGAGAATGACAACGTTAGTGTTTGGATTTCAATAATTCCTGCTCCGAGGAAAGAATCTTAGAACTATAGAATTATGATTCACAGAGCAGCTTGTTTTCAAATGGTAAAGCCCAGATGCAGGGACCTATGTGTATCAACTCAGCTTTATGACAGTATAACTGATGCGTTCACTCTATAATCCTGTCTTCCCTCTATCTGACAAAGCCTAATACTTGGGGGGAAAAGTAAATCCTTTTGTGCAGTTTATCAACGCTTTTGCAGCATATCAGCTTACCTTGATAAACAGAGAAGTAAAGTAAATTCCAGCCCAAAGAGCTTCAACAGAACATCATGAATTAATCATTCAGGCTAGAATTATTTCATAGTTTGACAACAACAATGTATATTCTTTGATCTGATCAGATTGAGATCTAACTCTGTCACATAAACAAAATAAAGGATTCTGATGATGCCGCAGGGCCAAAAGCAAGCTGCCCTGCTGATGTAAGTAACTGGGGCATCTTTACTACCTACAGCATTCAAATATTGCATGCGTGATGAACCATGGCTGACACAGAGACTAAAATCTGAAATATGCTCAGCAGGTGACAGACAAACATATGCCTCAAATGCCACGGGGTCCTGCAGCCGGATCATCTCCAAAGGCTAACTGGCAGGTCCAAGTAGGAATGGATTTAATACATATTATTCACAAAGAGCATGATTGATCATGGAGATGCACTCAGCGTGTCCCCAGCTGCTTTGCTGGCAGACAGCTCAGCTATTGCCAGGTTTCCACTCTCGGCTTGGGTTTAGGTGTACATTTGTTGAATTCCCGGTGAAGACTTGTCGGTCTTTGTAAGCTATATGCTCCCATTCAGTTAAACCTGCCAGACCAACTCTGGTTGCCATGCCGCAGCAGGATTGGATCAAGGGCTCCCATGTGGTAGTGGCAGTTTTCTGGCAATGCTCAGTGATTCACAAACAATGTTCATAATATCACACATACCACAACCTCAATAAAGGTGCTGTATATAAAAAGCTTGCTTCAAAGCCATGAATCCTGACCAGCTATTAAAGTATTGCTTCAAAGCCATGAATCCTGACCAGCCATTAAAATATTGCTTCAAACCATGAATCCTGACCACCCATTAAAGTATTGCTTCAAACCATGAATCCTGACCACCCATTAAAGTATTGCTTTAAAGCCATTAATCCTGACCACCCATTAAAGTATTGCTTTCTCAAACTACCCTCAGGCCACAGATGCCTACGCTGCAAGGAGCCGAACAGCTTCATCCCACTGTGTTGATAGCTTCATCCACCTCACCATCAATACACTACTATACCACAAGGGGAAACAGATTTACCCTTTTATTCATTGTGCCTCTCTTTTATATACTGAACAGGCTGGTGGTGGTAGAAATCAGAGGACGGGGTCATTGTGATACATGGATTGGAATGAGGAATGGTACCATTCCTCATTCCATTCCATGCATTACAATGAACCTGTCCTCCGATTTCTGCCACCACCAGCCTCCACTGATATGTATGTGTATATACCTATATGTATGTGTGTGTATTGGTATGAAACACATTTGGTACCATTCCTCATTCCAATCCATGCATCACAATGAACCCGTCCTCTTCTACCACCACCAGCCTGCCCTGATACATATACACACATACAACGAATAATAACAACAAAAAGACAAAACATAGAGAGGTCTACATGTGGTCACATGTTTGCTGCAATCTGTTGTAGAGTAATTCAATAGATTTGTTTCCTGTGAGTCATCTTGTCATGCAGTAAGATATTTTCAAAATTATCATTGTGTGTAAACAAAAATGCAGTATCAAAAGGTAAACAGTTTTTTATTAACCTAAAGCAGTTGAGATTTGAGCTCAGAGTCTAAAAGCTCAGAATCTAAAAGTATTCAAAGATATTTAACATCAGAAGCCTGCTTGCTTTGTTCTCCTTTGATAGTACAGTTGAGCCAATCTGCAATTGGCCGTTTACTGGTGGAAAAGCAAATCATATATCAAGTCTTGTTGATATTCAGTGTCAAGCATGAGTTATCAAGCCATTCAGAAATTGAAACCATATGTTGTGTCAACTCATCAGCAACCTTAAGGCATGCTTTTCCTGCCGCATAAACTACAGTATCATCAGTATACATCCGAATACTAGCCCCTGGACATACATCAGGAAGATCATTTATATAGTATAAACTAAATAGAAGCGGACTTAGAACTGACCCTTGAGTGACACCCATTCTGCTTTTCTGAGCTGTAGACTTGATGTTATTAATCACAACACTTTGTTCCCTGTTCTTGATATATGAGTCAAACCATCTTAGTGCTTTATTAGAAAGTTTTGAGACCAAAATGTTGTAATTAACGATGTCAAAAACATTACTTAAATCAAGCAAGATAGCACCAACCACATTGCCTTTGTCCAAAGAACATCTACAATTATCTATCAGAAAACACTTAGCTTCTGTTGAGTGTCTAATGCTGTGACCTCCAAGTAGTGCATTAGTTGTTCCGCAATAACTTTCTCCAATATTTTTATAGAACTGGGAGAATGCTAATCAGCTATACATGTCGTTAAATGCCTGGCCAATGTCTCCTGATTTGAAAATGGTTGTCACCAATGTTACCATTGCCCTTTTCCACCCCTCAGGAAACTGTGACGCTCTTATTGACACATTTATCAGGTCATGTCACTGTGTTTCTTTAGAAATGCATGTGTCTAAATTAAAAACAACTTTTGAATAGGTGGTTTTGAAGTTATTAATTATTTTCAACATTTTCATATTACTTCTGCATGACCTACTTCCCTAATCTTGGTTCGAGTTGCCCTCTCCTTACATCCACAACTCCAATACTGATGATCTTCATGAAGGTTTCATGTTCAGTTCAGTTCAGTTCATCCAAAATGGTTGTCATCATGAGTGCCACAGCTCCCCCTAGAGTACTTACATATCCAGGAGTTTCACGTAGCCATAACTTTTCATTGACTCAATATTAATGCCCACCACAAGACCACCACAACAGATAGTATTTATTTTGTGATAGTCATAAGTCATAGTCATAAAAACACAGAAAGGTACACACTTTAATGAGATACAGTATGAATTAGGGTTGGAGATTGAATAGTAATTGGATGTAGGCAATGAATATAATGTATGTAATTTACCATTTGTAAAATGATTAAATTGAGGCAACAACTAAACTACAGGTATGTAGTGTTCATTTTTACTGCAAACACAATAAAGAACAAATACATGACGGCCTGCTATGTCTTGATTGCCATATTCTTAGATAGTTTGATGGAAAGTAACTGAATGTGTACAGTAATACAGAAGGTACATTTCTATAGAATTCATATGGTCATCTTTACATTTACCAATTTATATTACTAAGGTTGTAGGGCAGCAAAAGCAGTTTTTACTGTTATATACAAGACTCCAGTGCATCTGAATTAATGAAGTGATTAGATTGCAGAAAATAAATTAATGACCGGTACAAGTCTAAACTATATCACTATAATGTGATATAAAACTCAAACAGCAATTATAACAAAAACATAACAAAACAATGGTAAATCAATCAATTAATGTCTTAAAGCAGCTTGGAAATGTCTTATTTTTGTATGATTGCGCCTGTAAGGATGTAGAAAAGGGTACAGTTAGTTAGTTAATAAAACAGCACCTGGGTAAATGAATTCACATGTCAATTGTTGACAGGGTCCTGCTACTACAACTAGTGCAGTACCAGCATTAAAGATTGTGCTTGTACTTACCTTTACCGTTTGTCAGCTCTCCAAAATAAATTTGACTGTGAAACAAATTTACAAGAGATATGGTCAGACATATGTTTTCATCTTATATCAATTATTATAAGCTAGCTCATGTAGCCTAACTACTGTATCTCAATAACTCCAAACTTACATGTTGTCCTTTAAGTGGCTTGCTGTAAAAGTCTGTCTCCGCAGGCTGACTTCCTCTTCGACATTCATTCACATTCACATCTAACCCAGAGTAAAAGGTTAACAGAGATGAAAATGTAAGTCCACTGTCACTGACTTTCAAAATGCCAGCTTTCACACAGCCTGATACATCTATTTGCACTCACTGTTACATACAGTTCTCTGTTACATAAAGTTTTCAGACTTAAGTGGTGAGGTTTTAAGTCAAACTACAGTGTCAAATAAACACTGGTATGTTTGCACAGACAATATGAAATAATAAAAACCAGAGCGACATGAAATATCTCCAGCAATATGGAACTTAGAAGAAGATCAAAGTCATTGCCTTTGGGACTGTCGACTCATGCGAGCAAACTGTTCATGTACTGCAGTTTACACTTCCCCTGAGACTAGTTTCTCTACCACAGAGACTGAGACAGCAAATAACACTCTTATAAAAACACCCAACAGCCAGTCTCCCTCTGAATACTGAGAAGATGTTTTCAAGGACTCACTTGGTGTGTGATGAATGATGTTGATTTTATCTGGAGAAGAGAGAGAGACAGGGAGAGAGAGAGAGAGAGAGAGAGAGAGAGAGAGAGAGAGAGAGAGAGAGAGAGATGTGAGGGTTGTTAAAGCACAGAAGGTTCAGTACACTGATGTTCTACTTATTACAGTATATCAAGGAATGTATCTTGCCTGCTCTAAACGGTCCCTTTGCCAAAGTTGTGATTTGGAGACTAATCATCATCCTGTGCTATGGAACTATCACACCGGATGGGAGCTTTGTGATGTGTGCCCAATAGTACGAGTAGGCTACTGCATAATTTCCCTAAACTTTTCCATCGCCTTCCACTATTTACCGTAGACACTGTCATCATCTTCTCTGTTGTTGATGATACTTGCTCTCAGCTGGCGCAGTTTCTCCTACAGAGTTACAGTTTATTAGATACAGTGACCATGCAGAGATACACCAGGGCACATAAAAATAAGGGGTTGTTTCTGGATAGGGCCAGGCTGGGTCTACTGCCCTGAGTATTACCTGCTGAATAGAATCCATGCCCTTCTGGACTCGCTGCCAGTCGCTGAATCTCTCCAGGGCCTCATCCATGCTGAGTGAGCCCCTCTTCACCTTCTCCTGCAGCTCAATGAGCTGCTCCAGCCCTGGTGGCTGGCTGGGTACAAAGGTGTCATATGTGGAGGAGATGCTGTCTCGTCCACGGGCTACAGCACAGCCATGAAAAAAAAATCACTTAACACAATGTCAACATTAACAAAAATTATTACTTTGCATTTCTGCTATGTGAACTCCTACTGTCTGAGAATGAATTGGCATAAATAATAACATCTGGCCTCACCCTGCTTCGTAGGCAGAGAATACAGTGTCTCAGTATCACCCTGTGACATCTTTTTCTGAAACACTGCAAACACACAAAACACATGTTGTGATTAGAGATTTTAATAATACAAACACATACTAACTTGTTTCATGCAGATATTTGGGTGACTTCTATTGCTGTTGTTTATTTCCGCCTATATAACTTCATTCCACAAGATGGCGGCATATATCAACAAACAACACAGAAGTAAATTAAAGTAGGTTTACACAAATATACATGTTTACACAAATAACACAGGTAAAAGTGTACACATTGTTCTATTCAGAGAGATTCAGCACCTATATGTAATATATGAAACATATTTCATTTATATATATCCAAGTTAATGTCTGAGAGTAAAATTCTGTATTTGAATGTAGTTTGTACATACTATGTACATGCTATCACATAAAGAACAGTCATTCAAGGTTTTGTAAGAGATGCATAGAAAATTAAGCTGAATTGACTCAGATTGAAAGATGATGCTCAATTATGCTATTGATTAGGCAGTGAGTACTTAGAATGATCTGCTGTTCTTTTTCACTGAGTGAAGCATTTCTCTTCATGAGGAGTGTTGTCAGAGGTGATGGGCCTGTTGGGCTATGGCTGACTATGTCATCACCCCAGATCTAAAAAGCAACATTTCCTTCCTGATAATACACCCACCAACTCTCCCATACACACTAAAAGTCCCACTCCCTCTTGTATCCACAAATACATATTCCTCCACATGTTGACAATGGCTCAATTCCAAATGGAACCATAGCCCCTACTCCCTGGACACTCCTATGGGTCTGAAAGAGATCAATAGGTTTTTTACCAATAAGGTAATTGCTTCTCCTTGCCCTCTGATAAGCTGGGCAGAATCATAATTATAATTTCCGATAGACACAGGAGTGCCTTGGGCATAAACAGTCTTTGTCCTTCACGGCCACCATAGATCTGGCAAGGGATTGAATTTGAATTCAGCATTAGGATGAGAGCCTAGACACAGATATCAAAATACAAAAACTTCAATATATAATTTCCAGGTCTGCAGTGTAGTAGGCCTACTCTAGCACTAGCATGTGCCTAACCCCTCCCACCTTTCCCTAGTGCCCCACCCCTTCTGTATCTTCAGTTCATCGCATGCACTAGAGTGGGAGGCCAAATGTGATCATTGTGTGGTTGAATAACTTCACTGTAAAAACTTGACTCCACTGGAAACCTCTGTTTCCTCCCTCTCTCTCTCTCTCTCTCTCTCCCTCTCTCCCTCTCATGCTGTGTTGTTCAAGTCAGGGGACATGAACGATGGAAAACATGTGTAATGGCTGATGCTGACTGACTCGGCCCACGAACGGCCCAGATTGGTTGCAGATGGAGGTGCGGTAGTTTGGCTTCTGTTGTTGAGGAGACACTAGAGATACAGACAGTGACTGTGACAGTGCATCGAATGCTTTTACTGGGACTCTCAAACCTGCCTCCTGCCTCCTGTCCCCAGGAGCATAGCAGGGTTAAGGATATATGGGTACGGGTGAAAACTGCTCTTAGGAGTGAGTCCGTGTCACCTCCATGGCTTTGATGGGGCAGGTGCTTGGGCACTGTTTGATCCCTATCTGTGCACGTGCCTGGGACACAGAAAAATCATATCAACTAAAAAGCTGGTTCTTAGCATGGATCACTTAGAAGACACAACCCCTCTAAATGATTAGAGGGTTAACATCTACCAGACTTGCTTAAAGAAGCAGGGTGTAAGTCTTTTGGAAATCTTCCACCTCCGGCTACCACGGCAAAAATCTGTTTGAAGTTGCAAACAACAAATCCTCCCAAATAATAATATAATCCCACAAAATGGAGTTCCATTAGCTGTTGTGTTTCTACATGTGCGCACAATTCGAAGAGGCAGCCACCAGAGACAGAAAGGGCAAAAATCGGTGAGTCCACTCCCCTAGAACGCCACTGGCCAATAACTGTTTGTATTCAAGTCGGGTAGGACACTTAATTTTAGAAAGTGCTTTTCGGGACCAAAACAACATTTGTAAATGAAATATATGGAATCTCATTCCCTGATTGCTACTTAGGAAACAAAGTCATTACAACTATTAGGAAGCTTTTAGAAGCTTGAATGTTACATATTGCCCCTTTAAACAACAACACCAAGAGTACCCAAGCATATCACTTAATTTGTTTAATCCCAATCAACATATCCAATAGAATGAGGAATGGTATCAAACATGTAGCTACTGTATGCTAGAAACCTAGCTTTTGTCAGCATAGTGGTACAGTACCTTGAGCTATGAAGGGGGTCCGGTCTTCTTTGACGGGGCTTGTTTCTGGCCGTGGTGTGGGTGCCGGAGGGCGGTTAGCAATAATGACAGCGCTGCTAGAGGTCAAGATGGTGTCATACTCTTCATCATTCACCCCCAGTGGGGCATAGAGGTCCTCCTCCCCGTCATCCCCGCCCTGTCCCTGCTCCTCTCTCTGGGTGTCCTTGACACTGGGATTCCCTAATGAAGATTTAATACCAGATTTGATTACTATACTGTATTACTAATTTTGTTACTATGCTGGTGTTCCTTGACAGGACTCAGAAGCTGCAGGGGCTGCATGAGCAGAGGTCAGGTGCAAGGCAAGCCACCAGCAGGATGCATCCCATTATCCCTCCATTGAGTGGAGTGTGTGAATTCCTGCATGCTGTTATTGCTACCCTAATTTCACACCTAATCAGATACAACATTACACTGCTCCCTCTACTGGACATCAATGCTCTCTGTTGAATGCACAATATGAAAAACAGATAATCATACACATTGCGTGGCAATGAGCTGTTTCACACATTCTATTATGGTTTCCTGTTTCCTCATTCTGTTAATGAATGGTCATTCCTCCACTCACCTGCTGCGCACATCATCTCATACACACTGGCATCATTGTTGTCCCCGCCGACCGAAAACATATTCTGTAAGGACAGACCATAAAGAGACTGACAACACTGTGTATAACATGAAAACACATGTAATACTCATTGAACAGCAAGAGAGTCTCAAATTGCCACAGGGTGTACAGGCTTACATTCCAGCCCAGAACTAACACACATGATTGAATTAATCATTTACATTACATTTATGGCATTTAGCAGACACCTTTATCCAAAGCGACTCACAACAAATACATTTGTTTAAGTAAGAGAATCATCTATCTATCAGTCATCATCAGACAAAGATATCAATGCTCACACCAGGGGCCATTGGCAGTCGTAAAGTCTTTGAATCATAGTTCAAAGACTATGACTATGAAGATCATGATCATAAGCTTGTGCACACCCCGTAGTGTTACAGGACTGGAGTTAAAGAACATTGTGCAGAGATGCACTGTTGCTCAGCTATAACATAAGCTTTTCAGGCTGACGCTTGAGTATCTGATAATAACATACTCAGGGACAGAGGGGTAATCTGGGTAATCAACAGATCACAGATAATCTACCCTTGTCTATTTAAACATATAATTTAGTGGGGGATTCAAGGCCCAGTATCTGACATGGAATGCCTGTTTTGAATGCATGTTCAGCAACCAGCAGAGCATTACATCGTAGCATTCTGCTTACATTTAGTTTTAAGGTTAAATAGTGAAATGAGCAGGCTACCTGACAAATCATTTAGGTGGGAATAAAAATAGTCAGGGGAATTTGTTTGCTTCAAAATGGTGGTCATTTCCAAATCTCATTCATATTGCATCAATAATGTACAGTACATTTGTGTGATAAAAATGGAAACCTGTACAAGAGAATACTGCACACTTGATCAAGTATGTTCTCCTTGAATATCATTAATGTTCAGTGTGCTGTTTCTTAGCAACACAGCCACTCAATTTTACACTCTTCTTGGTATTGCATGTTATGTGTCGTCATGAATATATTTAATTAGTGTTTAACAGGAACCTCAACAGGTAGACATGGCAGGCTAATTAAACATCTGCGCTATGGAGAGTTTAGACAAATAATGCTTTGATGTTGGACATTAACACAACCTGGTGTTCCCACAAGTAATCTCTAGTATTGATGAATAATTCAAACATCATTTTCCATGAATAGTTATCTTCCGCACTCAACAATAATTGCTAGAAAAAAACAATTATTTTTTATTAAATATCACAGAGCATCACATTTGAATTCTGTTTTTCAATCACATTAGAGAATTCCAAATCTACATCATTGGTCCTCTTATTCGACTGGTATTGCCACAAAGTTTGAATTGTTAAACAATATCTAAAACTCCAAAGTAATATCTGTGAATTATAGCTGATTATGATGAAGTAAATACATTTTCTATGGAAACATTAAATGGAAATTTGTCCCTATAGAGGGTGACCCCATCATACAACTACTAAACAAATCCTGATGGTTTGACAATAGAGTTGGCAGATGTAGGCTTTGGCAGTTAAGCAAACAAGTTTGAGAGAGACCTATGTTTGGCAGAATAGAAGACGCCAACTGCAGTTGAACAGCGGTGCACAGACTACACACATGAATGGATTGAGGATGGAAGTAAAAGGCTGCCAACTGAAGAAATTCTAACTGCCTTTTCTGCCTTCTGACCCAACCCATATATCACTGTGCCATTCCTCTCTTCCAGTCGATAAACAACTTCATTGAGTACACATTGATGCTTTGGCAGTGCATAAGGCAGCTAAGTGACAATATTGTAGATGCATATCCTTAATGAATTGGTTTGAAAGTTCCATTAAGCAGGCTAAATGCCTTATGCTGTACACCACTTGAGCAGCAGAAGTACATTGACTTGGGCATCTCTTCATCTTCACCAGACCACAGTCATAAGGAAACTTTATGGTTCATTCCTTAAACTCACTCTTACTGATCTGACGGAGTACAGTAGTCTGCAAATATTTTGTTTAATAAAATTTGTTAATCATTTCTGTAATATCAAAAATACATTTCCAATTGTATCCATTGTATCCAAGATCTGATACCATATATACTGAAAATGTATGAAAATGTAGGCACTCACTGCAACGTAAGTCACTTTGGATAAAAGCGCCAGCTAAAAGGCATATATATATATATATATATATATATATATATATATATGTGTGTGTGTGTGTGTGTGTGTGTGTGTGTGTATATATATATATATATATATATATATATATATATATATATATATATATATACACACATATACATATACACACAATATATGCTGAGGCTAAATGCCATTGGCTAGAATGTTTTTATAAGAGGTTACATTTGGAAAGGCCTTGGTGAAGGCTATCAGTAAACTACAGTGATTACATTGAAACAATTACAATGAGAAAGTAATTCATGTACTGTAGGAGCTACGTCTGTTATCTAGATGTAAAAGGTGGGTCCTCTTTAACTATGCAACAGTCATTCCACTCCTGCTCTGACTGATACAGATCTTCCCTGTGTAGCAGTTCACACCTCGTTACCGTTGAAGATGTGTGGTGCTTTGGCCACCGGTGGCAGATCAGCGGTGATCTGAGGGGGGCCTAGTGACTGATCTGAGGGGGGCCTAGTGACTGATCTGCTCTGTGCAGCAGGGCAGAGGGACCATTCATCTTCACTGTATTGACAGGTAGCTCCTGCACCCGCCCTAAAGCACTGGTACATCAAAGCCTGATTAATTGGGAGACAGGGGGGTGTCATCTTGGGCTGGAGTTAATGAAACTACTGTACTAACTAAGCAACCCCACCCCACAGCGCTGTCAGTCTGAATACAGTGTCATGTTTTTACCCAAACAGATTCTGCTTTGTATGATGGGTTGCTATTATGATTTTGGATCAGTCATTATTTTGCTGTTGACGATTTTGCATGTTGTAGGTTTTTAGTTTGTTACTTGAGCATCTATAATAGCAAGGCCAAAGCAACCAACAGCTGCGATGGCACCTCAAAGACATAGGGCTTGTCAGTTTGTAGCTGTAATCCCTCACACAGATGTACAATGAGACAACATTGTTTACGGAGAATTTAAGCTTATTTTCATATCACAATTATGTGGCAAACATCAATTAAACGTCGGTTTCCGTGCTGTTGCATGTCGATTCTGTTTTAAACCGTTACGACTGCACACTGACAGAATGCCCGTGGGAGTGACCTCTGCTTGACTCCAACTCTCTTCTTCTGTCAGTTTACCAAAGTCATCAGAGGCAAGCAGAGGAGCATTTCAATTCACCTGAGAAATCCGATCAGACTTCCATCTGCAATCGCTTGCAATTAGCAACATTGCTAGGGAAGAAATAATTTTGCAACAGCTGTTGGAAGTGTCTAAATCTCCCATGAGGGAATCCTCTAGTCTGATCGATTTGGAGACATGGGGAAGAAGCTACAGTATGCTCTCTGAGGAAAAACAACTGTTTAGGGTCGTGTTCAGTTGGCACCAACACAGAAAATGTTTTGAACTGGATAACGTAAATGAGAATTCTCATTGGACAGATTCATGTACTGGCCAATGTCAGTGATTCACTTGTGCCGAGACATTGGATGGGAATGAATTCAATTTCTATTCGTACAAAGTAGCCAACCAGAGATCATATTGTGCATGGTGCAATCAACTGGGATAGTTTCAGAAGAAGTTTTCATGGGCAATGAATGCTGTGGAGTTGGTAAATACTGTAGTCCCTAAAAGACTAGGAGGGAGAGGTACTACAGAATAGCACAGTATCCGTCTGTCATCTTGAGTGCACCATTGGGTTACCGACATCCTATTCTTTAAAAGGATTTGCTGTCTTCACAGTCTAATGGGATTTGCATCGTAGAGAGCAGCATAACGTTAGGCTCCTCTGGGTTTATCTAATGGATATACAGATACACACTGTAACACACACACACATCGCCTACCTATTAAATGTGGATTGTTTGTCATTAGTGAGTAAATGCTCAACGCTCTGCACCTCTCTCTCCTTTCATATCACTCTGAAATGGGGGTTGAACAGGGGCGAGGCTCCACCATATCAACATCAGAAAGAACAATAAATCCATTACACAAGAAATCTCGGTATTAGCAGTCACGTAATGGCACTAATGTATGCAGACGACCTGTTCTCTCGCTCCCAACGCGCCATTGTGCATGCATGAACAAACACAGGGGGGGGGGGCGCTAGGGACTCACCACCAGACACAGGAGTGATAGATTAGAAGAGAAGGAGGCAGGAAGAGGGGGAGCTGGGCAGAAATAAACATGTTCTGCCGTAACCCTGACCATTAACATTTGTATTGGAATGAGGTGGTGGTGGTGGTTGGTTGGCTGTCCTGGAGAATGAGCTGACCCCTGCTGCCACCCAGCTCTGGGCTTACACCTGCCTTCCGCCCACTCCACGTTTATTATTTATGGAATCTCTGTGGTAGAAAGGCCTAGTGCTGCTGGACCACATGAGTGGCTTTGTATCAGTACATTCCTGAGTGTAGTTCTATCTGTTGTTTGCCTCAATATGGGGATTGTTAGGGGAATGTGAAAACTGATATTGGTCTGTGTGGGCAGGTTTTCTGTAAAGCCATTCCAGTTAATAATGATGGTGTTATGCTGGTATACAAACACACATAGTAGAAAATGAAAAATGGAAGTCATCATCGGACACAATAGACTACGATACAGTAGTCTATGACAGTAAGTACAGTAAGTGATAAAGTCGGTAAGTATTTAAGAGAGTAAGACTCATGGCTACCATGGAAACTGACTAGGTTGAAGGTAAGCAGACACTTACCAGTGTTTCCTGCAACAGAACATGTAGCTCTGCATGGCCTTGACTTTCGGCAATTTCGATGGGAGTCTTGCCGTGGCGGTTAGCAGTCTGTAGTGCTCTCCTAGCTCCTGGACACTGTAGGAGCACACTGGACACATCCTTGAATCCGTTCTGTGCAGCAAAGTGGAGCAGAGACGGCACATCCTCTGGGTGTGGCTCTGTCAGTGACAATGATTGGTTGGATTACACTCAGTGGATACCTTTACATACAGTCCTAAGTAATAACTATGTAGTTACACTATTACTATATACTGTAATAAATAGGCTTGTAATTAGGGGACCAAAAACATGAAGCGTTTAGTACACTCATATACATCAAACTATGAGGTCACCCTATTTCGTAAATATTGTTGATCCAAGTCACAACCAAAATGTTAAACATTCATAAATGATTGACACAAGACAGCTCAGAGTCATCTATTGATCATTTCTGCCTGATAATATAGTGTATCCCCACACCCTTTTAGGCAGAGTAAAGAATCAATGCCAGTGACTGATTAAGTCATCAATCTACCACATAATGAGCAGAGGCCTGGTGGAAGACGGGTCACTGGGCGGATGTGGGTATGTGCAAAGGAAACTAATTGGCAAAACAAACAGAGCCTTCCGTCAATACCAATGCAAACTGAATGGAGGCCCAGATACACATGGTATGAATCATTCAACCAGTTAATAAAAACTGATTAATTATTTACTCTATGCTATTTCCATTACCAGTTAAATAAAAGCACTTTCTTATTGGAATTTTTGACCTAATTTACAGAATGTAATGAGTTAAATGGGGAATATAAATCATGCACAGTGGGCAGTAGTCAATATTATAATTATCCGTTGCTGTGACGATAGTAACTGCAGTTCACATTTATAACCTGGGGCTGCCTGACAATGTATCTTACAGTAGGATAGTGCCCACATCTAGATTTAATAGCCAGATGCAAAAGCATGTTAGTTGCATTGCACCTCTATGGCCAGATCTGGCTGGCCACTGCCCATTGTAGAGGAGGACCCACATCATGTCAAGGTCAAGTTTCCACTTATGAATCATTAGATATGATGAAAAATTATAGTATAGATAATGGCATGAACTACGTATGTGAAATCTCCCTTTGGAAATACATTATTCATGCTGGTGTGGAAAAAAAATTAGCAAAATGAATACATTAAATATACATTAAATAATGCTTGTTATCCCCTTTGATCGAGGAACCAATTTCATGTATGTGCAAAAGAAACCGGTCTGTTCATTAAGAAATGTGCAGTCTGAGAGCACAACAATCAGAAAAGAATTAACAGCTCTTAGGTTAGTCTAGTCATCAGCTTTCAAGTTTTTTATTTTTTTATTTTTTTTACTTTCTATTTTTATTATCATTTCCTTTTATAAATTGCAGTCATACAGTATGTCACAACAAATCTTTTTGATGGTACAGTAAGGTGCCGCGGGTAAGTCCACAGAAAGGTTAACAGTCCATGGATATCTTTCATCTTAACCAATATATATGTGAGGTATGATCATTATTGTGAGGTATGATCATTATAGCTTTCAAGTTTTAATTGTGAGTTTTAATTAAGTGTGCAGCTATTACACAGGTTCATTGACATACAGTAAGGTGAAGCGTGTCGTTTTGCTCTATGCTGCCCTTTTTGGTCACACTGAAAATTTGAAAATGTAAATATGCTACACAACAATATGTGCATATTCTTGCGAACAAACGAAATGTAAAATAAGCACCTAAAGGCGAGTTCTTGATCTCAACACCAGAGTTGAGAAAGCACTTTGTTTGGACCAAAACAGCACTCTTCACTGAATGTTCTTTATCATGCGATCTCATTCCTTCCTTCCATACCAGACCAGTTATTACTCATTAAGTTAAATCCTGACTTGAGGTACTCAAACAGAACTTTGTACATAAATTCCCGGACACATATTAAGTCAATTTCTGGACTCAATCACACTTGAATGGAACATTTCCATTGAGGATGCTTATTAGTCTAGGATTAGGCTTAATCAAACCAGCCCACAGAGTCAGACGATATCACTGTAAACTCATCTGGAAAATGTGTTATATCCACGTATCAAAGCTAGTCATGTAATTTATTTAGTTTTAGAAAGCGTTGGACAAATACAGCACTGTTGAATTTATGAATGTCTGTGGAGCATTAAAGGGATGATGAATCTAGGAAAAAAATGAAAATGTTCTCACCCCCCTCGGGTGTGTCACCACACTGTAGTCCCTGAAAGCCTGTGTAGGGCATGCCTTCCAACAAGATGGAGGACAGCCTCTGGTCCAGCTTCTCCACTGAGGATACCTGAAAGGCCTAAGACAAGAGGAGGACAGGGGGCTATTGATCGGGGTTGTTGTTGCATGGTGTTAAATAGGGCAGTCATTTTAGATAGTCTGGCTAGGTGAAATGTGTAAAACAAGAAAAAGGAAACTGTAATTGGTTATTGTTTCAAGAGGTAGACAGACTGTCAGACCTATTACTGTAAGACATCAGTGTAACCTAATTATTATCAAAGCACCTTCTGTTTTGGGGCCTCTAATTTTGAAGCCATACCAAGGTTTTGCCCCTTCATTCATTCTTCAAAAGAAAGCCCCTCTTTTGGCAACTGGGAGAGGACTAATGTGATGCTTTTGCCTCTTCAGCAGAAGAAGTCTAATCAACTTAAGTGTTCGTGAGTATAATCAATTTAATTCCTAGTTTCAGTTGTAGTCAGCTGGGTTTCAAAGCAAAAAAAAATCAAAGGCACATAAAAGTCAGCTCAGAATTCATTCCATTAATTACTCTCTCAAATGCTTTTCAATTAATGTATGTTTACCCTGCGTGGTTCATATTCCATGAAACAGAGACTCTTTAAATGGAGGAGGTGCATTATAGTAATAGTATTTGCTCCTGTTGAACTACATATACCAATTTTCCATAGCCTATTGCGTAGAACCTATTTTCCTGCGGCCCAGGTCACATCACAGTTACAATGGTTATTCAGATGATTGACTGATATCTACATGAAGAACACAACCTATTTTCTACTTTCCTGTTGGTTATCACATGGTTACTAGTCATTGTTACTGGTCAATCATCTGAATGATCATCGGAACTGTGATGTGACCTGGGCCGCAGCCTGCAGACATACCTGGCACATGAAGTCCACAGGGTCTGCTATCCTGGTAAGGAGGTGACCAATCTCCTCCATGTTGCTGTAGTACTGCAGATGAGCTGTCCCAATGGCCAGCCCACCGCAATACAGCGTTACACACACACTTCCTGCTGGGAAGTCTGACACAGAGAGTAAACATATTCAAACTTTTTAGAATGATATTCTTCACTGCAGTTTGTGTACTGTAGTTTTCAAGGTCCAAAGGTCCAGTAAAGTTTCTGTAGACATATTTCATAACCATTGTTAAGTCCAATAACAAAGAAGCTTTACAGCGCATCGTTAGAGCTATCTAATTTCCCTAATCCCTCAATTCAGTTTATGACATGACCCAGTATATAAAATGGGGGAAACCTGTGTTTCCTTTTTGTAGTCATCCCAGATGTGCCTCTAGCAGGCTTCAGTGCATTAAGTTAAGGTCATTTAACAGTACAACTCAAATATAAAATATAGAATAGAACAAATCAGTAGGAGTAAGGTCAACAAAATAAGTATGTTTATTCAACATATATGTAGGAGTGCGCACCTTCACTTTTACAATGACAGTGTAGTTGCATTTCTGCTCACCTGCTGCATTCACACAGAATGTCTGCTCATTCCATTGGACAGGCTTCACTCTCACTCTGTGGTTATTCCCACTGAACTCAACCTCTGCCTCTCTGCTAGTTACAACGTCCTTTAGTAGAATGAACACCTCGCCAGGATTCTACAGGAGGGCAAGACATACAGTAAGTCAACACGTTCTGTGACATTGTGTCAGCATACAAAGCTGTGATTTTGTCAAAAAAAGAATCCTAAAAATCTTGTATACATTGCGGACGGTTTCTGTGGTGTAGTTGTGAGTAAGTGCCTCACCCCACAAGGAACTCTGGAGGGGACAACCAGAATGTTGGATTTGACACTTTGAGCTCCAGTGGATTGTTTTCTCTCCCCTGTTGATCTCCCAGGTATAGCACTGACAGTCACCGCTCCAGCCTGTACACCTGTGGGAGGGACAGTCAAGACCAGGGGGGGACAGTTAAGCCCACATTTCACACTTAAAGTCACTTTTTTGTTTTATCAACAATTACAAGTACAAAGACTGACCAGCCCTGTCAGGTTCTGACCAGCCTGTGCGTGTCACAGCAGTAGGAGATGAAGAAGGGTACATCTAGATTTGCATGGGCTGAGATAACGGACCATGGGTGACGTTAGCGGAAAGAGAGGTTATTTGCATGAGATATATCATCTGCACAAACCTGCAGAGAAACGTCCTCCGAGTCCGAGCCATGTTACTATAGATTAATTGAGCAATGAGGAGAAACAGTAAAGGTTCTGTTACAGCAAAAATATTTGAGAATTTCAGCTTAAAACAGATTCTGGATGGAAACGGGAGAGCAGAGGAGACAGCATCTGACTGTCAGCAAACAATCCCATTCAAAATATTCAGCATACACAATGTTGTTATGGATACAGAGGCCAAACTAAACACTCTAGACAACACATTGCTGTCTAGCTGCCAAAGCACATGCAGTAGAGCTAGTTTCATTATGCTTCTCATATTTTCTCACATCTGTTCCGGAAGGTTAAACATTTTGAGTTTGTTGTTTGTTGTGGCAGGTCCACATTGGTAAGAGCCAATAATGACAGTCTAGGTAGATTTTAAATCTCTTTTTTGTTGATGTCTGAACGCAGACATCACAATATCGATGATGTCACTTCACTGAGTCTCCCTTTAAGTCCTGCCTGATTAAAAAAACACCACCCTAACCTCCCATAATACATCTCATAGGGTTAATGGCGTCCTACCGCTCTGCACGATGTCGATCACAGTGGACAAGTACTCATGGGCGTCCTGCTCACTGGAGATCTGCAAACACTCATCCCCCTTGAGGGGCACGACCTTCAGGAGGGGAGCCAAGCTTTCCACCCCACACAGGAGCACCACCACATGGGCCGCTGGGCACAGCACACGGGCCAGGAAAAAGCGGCGGAGATGGCACAGGCCCTCCAGCATGCCCCGGGACAGAATCAGGAGCTTGCACTTGTACTGGCCTAATCTCAGGAAGTCCTCCCTCCGGTTGGACATGGTGGCGATATCATAGCAGCAAATCCCGCCCTCCTGGAGGGGTCCGATGAAGATGGAGCGCAGATACATGGCCCACTGCTCTGCCTCTGCCTCATAGATGATCAGCAGGTCCTCAGCTAAAACAACATGGCAGAAACAGTGGGATTTTATACAGACGAAATGCCATTGAGTGCATTGCACATCAAAGCAACATGAAAAAATATGTTGTACAATTTGAATATCCATCTAGTCACCAATTCAATTCAATTTCATATATTCTATTCATTACCAACGGCTTATTGCTGGACAAAAGTGGCAATGCAGCCAACACACAGTGCATCATCAACAACAACAGCAACAACAACAACAAAAACAACATGTAAGCTATATACAATACATAAATACAGTACGGATATTGTGCTTGCTCCAGCACATGGTTGAACCAGGGTATGGTATGAACATTGGTCTAGTACAAAAAATACAGTATCTTAAAGATATTATACTAGGTATTCATAATATACATTATACTAGTCATACTGTACCCTCAACATTTGAGGGATAACAGGAATTGCAGATCAGTATTAATATAATATGTACATGATCTTCTGTAATGAAGTACGATAAAATCTATATAGTAAGAGAAGGAAATCAATGATTAAATCAAAGCATTTTAGACTCTTAAACCTTCTTATCTTATCATACATACACTGACAACAATTCTATTGCAAACTAAGAGCAAGCCAAAGATAATAGTGAAGTGATTTCTAAGAAAGCTTAATCTATTTTCCAATATCAACACTACAATGAGGCAAACAGAATGCAATATCACAGCAAACATTACAAATGTAAAAGGTCAAATAATACATTTTTGAAAAAGGTCTACTTACCTGTGCAACTCATTTTTCACGTCGGTCTGTGTGAGTCCCTCTCTCTCTGCTGTGACATGAAAAACAGCTCTCTACACACAGGCTCTATTGTAAGGCATCAGTCTGATAACTATTCAAGGGCTGGGATCCTTATCAAGATTGGACAGGGACATGATTCTAGATGCGATGAAGCCAATAAAGCATCTGTCCTCAACAAGCTTCTACTTTACTAGCTTCTCCTGAGAAAGGGACAAGATCTTACAAAATTCTGACTTGAGACATGCATAGTTTGTTCATTTTCCTTTACGTGAATTGTATTTCACTTCCTCTTTTTTGCCCTGTGAATCTGTTCACAAAGACTATGACCACAACACCTGCAGAAGTTAAAAATAAAAATGTTTCACTCATCAATGATATCACTCATATCTATAGAATTTGGAAGCTTTGGAATGTATAGAGAAAGCTTTCATAATTTTGTATGAGTAGCTCCACTAAGTATATACAAATAATCTCCTCAAAGTTACACCATAACTAACACTGTCATGTTAATTCTAATTTAATTATAATTCAATGTAAATCATTGATTTGACTCTGCTCCGAAACATTTGCATGTGTGCAGCTAAGCAAATTTAAAACACAGAACTGGACTATGGTATGACTCTTGGTACATGAATACTGTTCAAGTGGTCCAGTTACATGTTTTGCTGTTTGTTTTGTTATTTTTTGTTATTTAGTGCCAATTTATTTAGTGCCCATTGGCTAGAAACCACTAGTTGTCATCACAGCATAGTAAGAGATTGCCTTTCTAAGACACACGATTTTACAAAGCTGTATGGCATCTTAATTTATCATTGCCAGTATGTTTTAGTGACAGAGAAAAAACATTATTTGTGATTTGAATGCCTTTGGCAGCAGCCTACTTGTTTTTTTTCATCTTACTCAAGCACATGCAAATGCATACCATTGTGACATGTCATCCAGCTGTCCCTCCCTCCTAGTGTCAATTAATGTTTCTCTGACAGTTTGTTTTGTTGGCCTTTATCTGACATCTTGAGTCTCACTGTGTTGCTTGTGCCTGGGGCATAATGTGCTTCAGGAAGAAGTGTTTAACCTGTGCTTTGACCTACGTATGCTTTGGCTGGAGGGTTAAAGAGGTTGAAGGTTGAGGATATTCCAGCACTGAACACTGATTCCTAATCATATGGGTGTGAGAGAAACAACTGCATCGCTGTTTGGGTGCTAGGAGCATGAATGTGACATCTCTCTTTCATTCCAATGAATTTGAAGGACACTTACATTTGATGGCTAGTCTGGGTGTAACAGCAAATGAGCATAGCTGTTTCAATGATTCACTGACCGGCCATTTATGCGCCTCTCCCTCCACTTCCTGTGATCATCACTTAGGGCTTGCTTTTACCTTATCCTCTGTGCATGGTCTATTTTAGTGCACACAGGATTAGGATTAGGGCAAGTCATTTTTTTACCCCCAGCAGCAAAGTTAGGATCACAGTTGTAATCAATGTAACTGTATATAACTGTTCATAACTCATTAAAAAATTAGCCCATATGTTCACTGATAGGCCTACTACAGTATATTCTATTATAGACAGTTGATTAAGTGCTTTACAAACCTTTAATAACAATGGCAGACTTTTACAGTATTACAGCGTTGTGACGGCAAGTGGGGGGACTGTTCTGCTGCAATAGCCTCCACAAGAGGCTGATTTATGCATTTTATACAGTCAACGTGAGATTGACACAGAAATAGTCCGTTGGCAAAGGGAAATATACAGGCAGAGCCACTGTCTGCCGCCAATAGGAAAGCAAATATAAATGGAAGGCGTATCTTCACAACTAATGCTAGGTTGCGCACAGCGCTGCGAGAGAACTTGATACAGAGTAACAGTAAATCAGACAGACCTACAAGCACCAGCGTTGAAATTTGTAACCCTGTTGCAAGTATTTTTGGCGAGTGATAGGAGCAAGTGAGATCACTGCGGTCTCCCATTTGGATAGACTTGAGTTGTTGGGCAGGGACAACATCGGATCGTTTTCAGGCACAGTTCAAATATATTTGAATATATATCACCCTGGAAATGTCCGAAAACAAGCCAAATGATGAACCGAAGTTATCTACGACGGACAGGGTGGTTAAATGTAAGTGGAAATGCATTGCCGTTGATCAACTTTCCTTTTTGTGTAATAAGTCACATGCTGCCATATGCGAATATGCCAACCTCAACAGCAGGGTACAGTCCATAGTCTTTTTGTCAACTCAAAATGAAGAGCTGGTATATGGAGAAAAGGGTGTTAGCCGAGATGACACCGGCTGCTACCAGTAGTAAAGTAGGAAGTAAGGCTAGTTATCACTCGAGTTGTAGATATGTTTTCAATAATGTCATATTGGCTAATGTACCTGGCCGTTCGTTCTATTCAACATTTGCTCATATCTTCATCATATTACATGCAATTCGTGAGTTTAACATCAGCCCCTAATCAGAACTCCCTGCTTTAGAGAACGTGGATTATTGGATGCACATTTAGATATTGCACAACAACTGACAGCATGATAAAGTCCACTGATCAGCTGAGAGAGAAAAAACTTCCTTATTTTGGTTTTATCTAGAGATCAGACCACATATAATGGGGTGGTAAAGGTGTTGCATTATGTATGTTACTTTGTTTCTCCCTATCCTGATAGTCATATACTGTAGCCCCCATGGTGTAGCCGGCAGCCATATGGATACAGTAGGACTGTCAGTGTTAATCCCTATTCTATTCATTCATTTACCGAATAATCCGTGACTCTCTTCAAGTATAAATCATGATAGTGTTAAATGAAAGCAAGAGAAATAGTGTGCTACTGTATATGTAGTTGCATGCTATTTTCATCAGCGGTTTAATAATCTGATCAAGGCTATTATGTCAACCTGTCACTCTCTAGGTGTGATACTCCCGTTGACTGTAAAAATCCCATTCCTCTTCTGTTTTTCGTTTGATATTTCTGTACACATCCCTCAGGGGGTCCCATGTTCAAATAGAGCAATCAGAGCAGTTTTCCTGTAATTCTGCTGATATACTTGTTGCACGGAATTATCGCCCAGTACAAGTTGAAAATTACAAAAATACATCAATATTAATTCATATTAGTATTAAATGAAAACTATATTATTCATTTGTGATGAATTAAACCTGGACCACTCTACATGATTGAACTATTATTTATCACCATGTTATTCCATGAGCATACAACCAAGTTATAAACATATGTGTTGCCACTGGTATGATGACCAAGCATGTTTGCTTAAAGACAATTGAGAGGTACCCAAATGTATTGGTTATTTTTATGACTCTCAATCAATTCTGTAAAAAGCTATTTTAAATTGAGCTGATTTTCAGGGAATCTCAACTTTGAGACGATGTATAATTTCATCATTGGTTAAGCTCTAAGGAGAAACAGTGTAGCACGATGATTATTCACAATTTATTCTTACCTTACATTCATTTGTCCTCAAAATGCCACCTTGATATCAAAGAAGTAATTATCTTTTCTCTAAGTCATTATTACGACAGTCGAGACTGTGCTGTGTACAAAACACCACTCCAAATATCTGGAGGCAAAATGGATGAAGTGATTTGTTTTCATCCTCCTAGTTTGCCCTAAGGGCTGTTTGTCAAGTTCAATGAAAAGTGCGTCATTCCCAATTGTTTAGAAAATGTGTCACCGCAATTCTGTAAAGAAAATTGTTGTTTTGCTCTTGAGGTGTATGGCTCAATCTCTTGTATTCATAGAGATTAAGGAGACTTTGAAATGTCACAGATTTCACTGCAGTACAACATCATTGTAGTAAATAAGCTCAATCCTGTAAGCCTTGTATTTTCCAAAGAAAATCAGGCCCTCTTGTTACTGTAATAGATTCATGATTGTAAACATATTGCTTTTCCCTCTTCCAGAGGGGTCCAAACCTTTGGCACTGTTTTGGAAATGTTGATGTATCAAGTCCCTCAAATCATCCTTGTTTACTTTACCTTGATGTAAGAAACATGTTAGTGCTACAGTCCTGGCTCTTATGGAACTCTTATGGCTCCTCAAAACATTGCATATGTACCGCTGAATCCACACACAACAAATGTGCCCATCACTGACGTTTACCTACTGTAAAGTATCAGCATGTTATGCGGCAGCCTTGCCATGCACCAAAGCATGGCAACCATCTTACCGTACAAAACAAAATCAATTATATTGGTTGCTGTTGTTATTTTTAACACATTGTATTGGAGAAAAATGGTTGTTTCCACCCAACTCCATGTGGAATCAACTTCTAAAGGTTTTCAAGTAGAAAGCTTTTGCGGGCTTATTGTGGAATTGAACTCGTACAGAATGCCTTTGTATCAGACAGGGACAGATTTCTTACTGAAAGTGTTTCTCTCTCTTAGCTTAGTGTTTAGCTCTCTTTCTGTCTCTCTCACTCTCTCCGCACACTTTCGCTCTCAATGTGTCTCTCATGCAAAAAGACTCATACTGTAAGATATGGGGAATAGTGCACTCTTTGGAATAGGCGTCCGGCGAGCTGAGCTACTGTAGTTTTTTGTGGAGCTGTGGTTAAAGGCCTGAGCATGAGGGTAGAAACCCCTTAGGGTGGCAGCCACAGTCAGTGAGGTAGTCAATGAGCTATTCACTGGTGTAAAGACACTGTTCTGCCCCCAGGCCTGTGTGAGTTAAGAAGCTAGCGACTGTGTTGTTATTACTTGCCGAAAATGTGCCATTCCTCATGTGGGCTCTCATTCTCTCGACCTAGTCAGCAGGGACTGATTTTGTTGACAGAGCAGTGCGGCTCCCTGGAACGAACCACAGTTTTTATCTGTTAGAATAGGTTGTTGTATCTCTTTCGCTCCAAAACGCTCCTACCACAACATAGCTTGTTGGATGTTATTGTGCTCCCACGTTCCCTGGCTGGGAGTTGTTGATGTTGGCCGCTGTACTCCATTGTCTGTTCTCAGTCACTGATTGTAGCTTTTTGTGTCTTCTCAAGTTTAACCCCAATGAAAAGGAGGGTAAACACATGGGAGAGAATGTCAACATTTACTGGGAGATAACAAGGACAGAGGACCATGCTGAATATAGATGGAAGGAGACATATGCTGTATTAAACTGACCCTGTTCTCTCTTCATTTTGTCATTCGAATCAGGGTCGGAATTGATTTCTTCACTCAAGTATTGCTTGATAATTTGTTCAATTAATTGTGAATGCCCAACACTTGACAAAATGCGCGTCTCGAAAACAACAACTTTAACGAGTCTCATAAATCTGCTAAGGCGCCTTCCTGCGTGTCCCCAAGTCCTTATGGTGTCTCTCTGGCGTGTGGATGTGTTTGAGAGTCTTATGGTGACACTGCTGCTCAGCAACATTGAACCTGTAAACACCTGTTTCATGGGGCTTGACCAGGAAGTGTTGCAGGCACCAGAAACGTTCACTGACCAGATCAGACACTGGAGGTTGGAAAATCTCTCATGCAACTCCTAATGACTTGCATGAAACTCTGCAGTGACACAACGCCTCTTATATAGATACATCCATCACTGTTGCATTTTATCACATTGGTTTAGAGGGATGTCCCAGATGTTGTTTACGACACACACTCACACACTCACTCACACACTCACTCACAGACTCAGGTCTCCACCGTTCTGAACCTGAGCGACTGCACCTTCATTGCTCATTAGATTAAAGAGGAATTAGTCTCTGTTGTGTATTTAGGGCACAGCAAAGCGATGGATCTGTGCAGATTAAGCTCCATATAGAGGGATAAAGGCAGCTCTGCTTCAGGGATGTAATCTGACTCCGTGCATTAGCCTGTGCTCTTGCTAATTCCAGGGAACATATTAATGGCAGGTAGAAGCCCATATCAAACCTGTTTACCTATCCTTTTAGCATATTTTGTTCTTTATTGTTGCTAAGCCTTTATTTATTCTTTGTCTGTCTTTGTAGTGCAAGTTCATGGCTGTTCAATGCCGATTGATCACATCCATTCATTATTAAGTTATGATTTTGTTTTTTAAACAAAGGACATTATTTGATTGCCAGGCATCACTTGGGGTCTAATTAAATTCCTTGTTTTGATGTGGTCCCCGAGACACTCACTCTGGCCTAAACATCATGCTTTCTCACCTCAATGAGACATTTCTTTGTTCCTAAAGTGACAAAACAGAAACAACCGTGGTACGCTCCTGGTTAAGGAATGACAGACATACAGTAGAGCGTCTTTGCCACAAATGAGCCCCAAGTTTTTTTTCTGGGTTACATCCCTAAAAGTACCAATTCTAACTACTGTCACAGAAAGTACCAATTGTTTGAAAGTATTAGTAGTAAATCACTAGATTTATATAGATCAACTAACGGTAATGGAGCTGTAAAATAAAAACATAACCATGTCATGGTGATTTAGAATGACTATATTGACTATTATTGTCTATTAAGTCAGGCACATGGGACATGGGAAAGCCCCACTCTAATGCAGGCCATATTGATCAGCTTTTTGTCATTTCTATTTGCTCCCATTACTTCTTCATGGCTCAGGAGTGGCTAGAGTACGGTAGTTGTGTGTATGTGCATTGCTTGTTGTGGTAAAGTCATCCTTTTTCTAAATGGCCGTTAAATGTCTCCTGTGTCCTGTTACTAAGCTGGCAGGCGTTAGCAGTTGCGCTCCTCTTTGTTTGCCACAGGCTAACAGCAGCAATTTGGAACAGAGATCCCCCTCCAGGACATGCAGCAGCAAAGTCACAGATCAATCAATGGGGTGTCTACTACAAATGTAACTACATACAAAGCGGGCACAGGCCTGCGTGGGGGAGGGGTAGGTGCTAGCAAATGAGCCAGGGAGCTGCAAGGCTTCAAGCTGGCCCCCTAATACTCTGAGAAAAGCTGCTTTCTGATGACCCCACCTTTTTAAGAGCAGAGAGGGCAAGGACATTACACAACCTAGAGTTGCAGAATGCCAAAGGCCAAAGGTTAAGAGAGAACACCCCCACCTACACACAAACGCATATATTAACTCTCTGATATCTGCCCGAGCTCACATGAAAACATCAAGGTTGCATTCCCTTTGACTTATCGGAACGACCCAGACTGTACACACAGACCGTAGGCTACACTCAACAAGTTTATTCAATGCCACTCAATGCCAGTGCTGTGTGCTAACTTGCGAATGGGCGGGTTTCCAAATGAATGTGAGCAAAAGCATTGCTCTGAAAGCATGAGACAATTACCACAGTATTTTATGTCTTCCTTCTGGTGGGACAGGTAGGACATGCCTCAGGATTGCAAAGTTGGCATCGCCTTCTTTTTATGGAAAGCAAATGATGCCTGAGGCCTAGGAGGTGCAGTAGCAAAACATGGTCAATAGCAAAACATGGTCTGATAGCAAAACATGGTCAATAGCAAAACATGGTCAATAGCAAAACATGGTCAATAGCAAAACATGGTCAATAGCAAAACATGGTCTGAATATGAGTCACTTTTGTCTGCCAGGCAATGCTGCTATAGTTGCATGGGAATGGGGGATTCCAGTTACTATTTCAAGCCAAGGTCCCCCTCTAGGTGATCAAGTATATTTGGCCACAGTGTTAGTAATACTGGATGGTTTTGAAATGGAAATGTTTTATGTGGTGTCAACATACCACTGCGCTAGACGGACAATTTTTTACCCGAGCCGCATTGCCCTGATGGAAGGGACAAGCTCCTGCAGCAGCTTGGGCATGCTCCAGCGCGTCACACATGCAATCACACACACACACACACACACACACACGCACACACACATATACGCACACACACCCACATGCACACACACACGCACACACACACACACACACACACACACACACACACACACACACACACACACACACACACACACACACACAGGCTCTGCTTTGACAGGCGGGCCATTCCCGTTTGTATTTAAATGCAAGTGAAATGTGAAAAGCCAGCTGTACGCTCCCTGTAAACAGCGGATTAGCAGGGAAAGGGAAAGCTTTTCGTCAGAGAGGGATGTTCGAGCCCCGTGTCGGCATGCCTGCGGAATGTAATGTAGACACAGCAAGAGTAGGCTCCATCTCTCATATTCCTACCAGACATCAGTAAGCCATTAGGGCCCACTTTGTTGAGAAGATGGCATCATGAATTTTGAAAAGTGTAAAACAAATGTTTTACACTTTGTTTCTTACACGTGATACATCAAACCTGAACACACACAGAAGCTGCTATGAATGCCATCTGTTCTTCGGAGAAATTGATGAATCTGCTGAGCCCATTCATCAACAGGCAGTGTGCGTGTGTGTGTGTGTGTGTGTGCGTGCGTGCGTGTGTGTGTGCGTGCTTCATCGGCATAGCCCCAGTGGCTGTGTCGGAACAAGACAGTTTGCATTTCACTTTTTTGGGGTCGTCCTTTATATGCTCAAAATGCTGCCACACTACAAAGCCTGGCATGAAAACACAAGGGCAACACGCAAAAGGCGCACAGGACGACTGGCACGTATTTCGGGCATGTACAGTAGGTGTCATTTCATAGGGAAGCGCAGGTGGATAGGACACCGCCGTTGGTTTG